>NC_090874.1:7945003-7947503 GCF_036669935.1 Montipora foliosa
CTTTATCAGCCAATCAGGAATGGTACTTTCCCCAGCCTGAAAAAGGTTGTGGGGTTGATTGCAGGTGGTTCCTCACTCCTTCCCCTCCCCTCCCCTGCCCCCTCCCCCTTTGCTTGGTCTTTTGACTTTGGCTTTCGTATGGCCATTTACATTCAATCGACCCTGGTGGAAAGAAGCCTCTAAAATTCACCAAACCACCTGCTATATTGTACATTGGAGGCACTGCTTAAAAGCTACGCTTACTTTCTGATTTTCGACCATTTAAGTTTGTGTTTATGACAAGGCAAGAGTTTTGTACATATGAAGTCATGCAGATACTACAAATCCTCTGTAATATCTTGATTTCTTTAGTTTGTTGTCATCATTATCATAATGGTACACTAGACCTATGCTTTACTTGGGAGAGAAGCACCCCTAGAATATTGTGTAAACTTTCTTTGTCAGCTTTGTGTGGACAGATTGCTGGATACTCAATCTTCCTCTTTGGATACAGTAAAAATGCAGGTCTACTTTGACATGAATTACACCAGTCGAGGTAAGAACAAATAAAGTCTAAATGTGCAGATATCAGCAAATGCAGCTGGAAAAATATTTCCCCTGAAAACATTTTTTTTGCGGAGAGAAACCTGTTTTCATTGGTAACTGATTTATGTGACTGAGCAGATGTGCATCAATGTTGCCACACTGAATGTTTATCTTGTAAAATTTAAGGATGTATTCATACCGTGGCTTAATTTTTTGCCAAGGTTTGAGTAGACGAAAAGGGCTAAAAGTACGTAATTTAGAAAAGGGGAACAAATACAAGTGGAAGTATTATCATGAGAACTACAGCCATTTCAATAGATGGTGGAACATTTTCTTGTGGCATTTGAAAAGGAACCAGAATCAAATTTAATTTTATTTATAGTTGGTTTACTTGAATTTGTAGCTGATTTCTTGGATGAACACAGACGCGTTCTTGACCAGCGTCTCCAGCCAGTTGTCAGAGAGATCACTGATAGCCGTGCTAGGACAAGAGATGAACTTGAGGGTATGAACTTGATGCTAGGACTGCCATTGAAGAAAAATGCTTGGAAAACTGAGTGGTTTTAATTGGGGGGTATTCAGAAAAAAATCCAAGTGCTCCCTGAAGAATAGAAGTTGAAATTGTGACCCTCCAAAAATATTATTATATTTGCCAGATGCACCACCACTGAGCTAAAGGAAGCTTTTAGGGATTAATAGCCATCATAAGCAGGGTTCATTTTTGGCTTTGGGAGCACTAATCTTGTGCTACCACTTGTATATTTCTAGACACACAGCAGAAAATGTTAGGAGCACAGTTTAAATACTGGAATCACCTGTTCCAACAGAAAAGCAGAAATTAAGAAATCATTACGTCATTTTCAGTTTTTTTGTATTTTACTTTGATCTTGTGAATGGGATTTCTTCTTTCACTATTATATTATAAGCAATGTTGAACTTGACTTCAAGCTCTCGCTGAAGCTCTTTCCGATGGGCTGTTTCCTGTCTGGCCAAAACTTGTGGATGTACTTTTTGCTACATTGCTGCTTTCAATTTACTGCTACCAATTGTTAACAAAGCAGTCCTTGCAGTAAACGTGGCTCTAATGCTCCTATCAATGTAAATCCCATGGGGGGAGTGCAGGCAAATTATAGGCACTGGATTTGATGCCTGACACTATCCCCCCTGTCGGGCTTTTGATCTCGAAGCGACGCTGGGGACAGTTGACTTTGACCAAAAGAGGTCTGGTATCAATTCAAATGTGGTTACCAAGTCTGTCCCTTAAAGTCCCACTTCATTCTCTTTATCCCCGGGAAGGGGGGGTACTCGATGTATCCCTGGTTGGGGAGGTGCGGCACAGCCCCTCATACCCTGACCCTGTTCAAGACAAATGTCGCTGATTTTCCTACCCATTTTAAGACAGAATTCCGATTTTTGATACCCTGTCTAAGACATTTAACCCACTTTAGACAAAAATTGATAAATCGATACCCTGATTAAGTCAAAGAATGATAAATTCGATAACCTGTTCAAGACAAAAATCCCGAAAAACATACCCTTGCTGGCCGCGCGTCTCCATTAAGCCCTTATAAGGGAGTACCCCCCCCCCCCCCCCCCATTGCATTGTACGGGAAAAGATATCTCTGCCATGGCTCGATACTGTCCAACCACCATCCACAACCTTGGAAGGGACTCTTCCAACCGCATACCCCACGATATGTTTGCTGACTGCGACTTGAACCCGCTGTGTCTCGCGTATTCACCTTAGTTGAAATAGGTAACTTGAACTTGAACTTGAACCTGAATCAGATATTGCGTTTCTAGCTTTCTGATTGGTTCACTCAATCTCAGTTAGCAGCTCATATACTGTATGACCTAACATGAAAACGTATTTGTGTCAAGTGCTGTCAAGCTGAGAATTTTGTGCTTTAATTTCCAAATGCCCAAGCGGCAGACTTAATTTTTAATGAAGTTATAATTGGTGGAAGTAACCGGG
>NC_090874.1:7950003-7955003 GCF_036669935.1 Montipora foliosa
CAGTAAACTATGTTAATCCCATTACAAGTGGGATATGATCCCATTTACCAACTCTAATGCATATGACTGATACATGAAATACAAAGTGGTTGATGAGAATTTTGCAGGGCTATAAAATGATATCAACATTTTTAGTTTGGCTTGGTTCATTGAGTTTATAATTGCATCCTATAAGGAAAAACTAGTTTCTGGTTCATTTGGATGAACATCTTTAACCAGCAAGAAACCAGCAATCTCAGACAAAAATAAAAGGGACACTTCACGCTGCGTAGCAGATTACCCCTTCCCCCTATTCAATAGAGAGCTTACGAAATGAGGACGACGACGGCTACGAGGACTTCATTTAAAAATACGAGTTCGCGTTATTCATATCACTACGAAACTATTTCATGTCGTTTTGCGTTAAAAATGTGTAGTAACTGTTGAGGAATTAAACTGGTATGAGTGAGTTCGAAGCGTAGAGAGAGAACTGAAAATTCATCGTCATGTGCTAACGTCCTCCACAGAACCTTGAATTTGGTCATTTCACGTCGTCATTTAGGAGATGACGGCAAAGAAATGTACCACAATGTAAAACGCACGTGCAGAGCGTGCAGAGCAATTGTTTTTGCTCCCTGAACCTATTGTTTTGTAGCGTCGTCGTTGCCGTTGGCGTTGTCGTTTCGTAAGCTCCCTAATGTTGCAACGAGAACGGCGTTTTTCCAGGAGCCCGACAGTTTTTACGCCATCAACATTGTCACGGGGGAGGGGGGTTCAAACATGGTATGGTGTCACGATCTTTTTTGACCGGGATTGAGGTTGACCGGGATTGAGGTTGAAATACTCAAAAGTGGTTATATCTGTGATGGATGTTGTTTTTGCCATCTCCCACAACTTTTCCTCACAGAGAGGTCTGATTTTGGCTCTTCTGAGGAGTATAACCATGTCTTAGTCAACCAAAAATGGCCAACAAAAGTTTTCAATAGGAAATTCAACCTCATCGACTTGAACATGTCATAGTTGAAACCGTTAATCTTGATAGAACATTATGCAATTGACACGCTCTTGTTGATTCACTTTTTCATTAGTGCCTGCTATACTCAGTGAAGCTATTCCTGCAACTACACAAAATGTTCAGACTGAAATTCAAAACACAACCAAACTGGCGTTCACATATACAGGTAAGTTAATTAACAATTATTATTGGATGCGAGGTTGAGCATGATAGCAATTATTATCAAGGGCAAAGCGGTTTGTGTTACCTGTAGGTATAACGTAAATTCTACATAAAAGTATATAAAGTCTTTTGTCTGTACTTATGACGTAAGAGAAACAGAGCAAGCAAGAATTAGCTGAATGCTTTTATAGCCAATCAAAATCAAGCTGGTGACACCGATGTATAATTGAACTTGTTGTTGTTTTGCTCTTTATTATAGACAAATATTCCTTCAATGAACGAAATGATGTATGAAATTAATCATATACTGAACTGCGGATATGAAATCATATCATTTCGTTCATTGGTTCATTCCTCACGGGAAAATTAGAACCCACAAATGACCAGCTCCCAACGTCAGTGGCTTCATAGCTCAGTTGGTTAGAGCATTGCACCGGTATTGCGAGGTCACGGGTTCAAACCCCGTTAAGTCCTGAATTTTTCAAGCTTCTCTATGCAATTGCAAAAATTGCGTCCATAACTGCGAGGATCATAGCTTTACATGAAATATTCCTTCATCACAAGTTCTTATTTAGGGTTATTTAGTGAAGAAAAAGAATTCCAATCTTGGGTTAATTAATAAATATATTATTTAGCAATAATATTATTAAAGCTTGTAACATGTGGGTGGTTTTGATTAACCTAACACAGTGCCTTTTTTTCATCAACTCTGCTGCATAAAAAACCCAGGCTTGTCCCGTCCAATCTTGTATTTTTCTAGGGCTTCTTTACAACTTCTCAAGTTAACTGCAATAATATTTCACATAGAAGCTCATTTCTTAACCGCTTTTTAATAATATGATATGTACAGGTGTATATACATTATCTGTCATAGAATAAAGACAGCTGGAGAACAATATTCCTCGGCAATTTTGATTCTCTTGTACTCATCATGTGCATGCAACTTGGGAAATGTTCTTGCAAAAATGTTATGCACCATCGGGTGTTTGAAATTTGGCTGTTATTTTTCAAACATAAAAAATAAAGATTTCTTCGTTTAGTCACTCTGGTTTAGTTATGACTGAAATGTCCTACTTCTTCTAAAAAAAGGAAAATTAAATCATTTACGCTTCTCACTTTCACTTAGTTAATCTAGTGGCAGCCTTTAAACACATGGAATTTGTTACATTTGTCATTCACAGCCTTGATTGAAAATGCTGTCACCGACCAGAAGCCACTAGACGGTCTGTCATTAAATGGACTGAAGGAAGCTTTGATCAACACGCGACAACACGAAGCATTTTTGTCCATTCTACTGGTGAGCTTTAATTCTTTACTTTCCAATCTTAATAGTGACGTCAAGATCATGCGATTATTTGTCTATTAAATCTTGAAATATCATTGAATAGAACGATGTGATGGGCTGTGCCCAGCAAGTTGAGGGCCTGGAGTCACAATTCGCTGCAAGAATGGAAACGTTGAAGAACACAGTGCAATCCAAAACGGCTGTTCCTACTGCGCAAGTTTATGTGAGGATGCTGTAAAATGTTAAATTATAAACCGTAGTAAGAGTTACCAAAACTTCAAGAAGGAGGATCGATGGATGAGACATTAAATGAGGCAATTGAAGGAAAGCAACACTAATTTCAGAGTACACCTCCCTTTGGGGTACATAGCTTGTTTCTTGTAGGTGGAATACCACGAGGTTTTGTGTAGAACTCAAGTCGCCTCACCGGGATCGACACTCAAGGTCCCTAAATGATTGAGAAGGGAATGCTGCTTTTAATCATATGACATCTACAAACAGTTTAATTTTTGTTTAGTTTTCTCGTATGAGTACCGCAATGATAATTAAACTGTTAATTCCTTATTAAGAATACACTTGTTCTGCATCTACATCTACATGTACCAGCACTCCAAAAAGTCCCTTTGACTGAGTATGGCTATTTTTGTTTTCGTGGCCTTATACACCACATAAGCTCTTTGAGACATCACTGGAAAATTCAGGCCAGGCCACAGAGGTTTATGAACAAACCTTGTGAGAATTAAGTGGCCTACGATTTACAGTCCTTATCCGAGAAGACTTGAAAGTTTAACCATTTGTGTAATTACAAGAAAGGCAGCTCTAATGCTCCTCTGCAGTTATTTTAGGACCCTGAGTGTTGCTCCGACTGGAGTGGAACTCACAACCTCCTACACAGTAGTTCGATGCTCAATCAACTGAGCCAGCCACTTCAAAAACCAAGTGGGACTTTAAAGAACCTACACATTGTTTGCAAAGAGCATCTACATCTACATGTCCCAGCACTCGGCAAAGTCCTTTTGACTTATGGCTGTTTTTGCTTTGGTGGCCTAATTGGGAGAACATAATCCCTGGCTGCCAGTGATATGATGTACAACACAGCGCTACATGTATAAAGCAGATTTGCATGAATGTACTTTCAAAGAAAATGTTCTTTAAAATGCTTCATCTGCGACATTACTTCCCATCTGTATTATCTCATTATTTTGAAACCTCGTGACATATTTTGTTCCTCTCTTGTTTTAGCCTCAGTTCATTACACTCGCGCATTTGTGGACAGGTTTTCAGGACGAGATGGTTCTTTTGAGTGTTCTTAGCAACATTCTGGCAAGTCTGGAGCCATTTACTAAGGTAAATCTTTTGTAATAGTTAAAAAAACTGAGTTTTCATAACAGGCCATTTGGCAGGCACTGGTGCGAAACTCTACGCGAAATACTTTTTCAATTTGTCTACAGGTTCATAAAGAAGAATTTACGGAAGAAGTTCTTCAACCGTACTTGGAAGGAATAGAAATTAAGACTGATGATCAGCGGCTGGAAGAGGTATAAATATGTTCTTTATCAGTGAAAAACTGAGCCCGTGGTCTGAAGAGTGGGTCGAGGCCGCAGGTCGTAGGCAGTCCAGGCTAAAGCAACAGCGAACTTTAGCAAGTACAACGCCTTTTCTGAAATTCTTTCGCGATAATTCCAAGACAGGCGGGTCTAAAACACAGGTCAAGGTAAGACTTCCAAGAAGTTCCTGCTCAACTTGTGAACAACTAAGCCAAAAGTTCGGGAGAAGACAAAACGCGGAGCCCTACTCCATGGAGTACCCTATGGACTACCCAAATGGAGTACCCTAAAAATATTATTTCGAATGCATACTCTTGATCAGCATCTCAAATAGTGCTTACATGAAGTAATCGGCCATCACAACAATAATCGAAAGCTAACCTTTTTAAAATAGACTTAAATACTGTTGCACAATGCTGTTTAAAATGGGTGTTGAGGCTTAAGTAAGCTGCTTACACATGGATCAAGAGTATGCATTCGAAATAGTATTTTTAGGGTACTCCATTTGGGTAGTCCATAGGGTACTCCATGGAGTAGGGCTCCGCGTTTTGTCCTCTTCCCAAAAGTTCCCCCTAGATCTGAAACTATTTTTTTGGTAGGGTATTTAGGGCTAAGAGACACTTTCGTTGTAAATGTTCATTAATCAGTCACAGAGTTACATGTACACTGACCTGTGTTTTAGATCCGCCAATCCAGGACATTCGGCATGGAAAGTCTATGAACATTCCACAAATAGAATTGGAATGAACCGTATGTATTGTTTAGAGAAAATTGACAATTTATCCAGTGAAACCCCCGAAAATAATGAAACCAGTGAAACCACGAAACCAGAAGTTCATATAAAAAGTCCATACAAGGTGACAAAACCTTTTCTAGGGGCTCTTCACATGATCCCGGTTGAAGATGAAATTGGTTTCTGTTCATGTGGCGACTTCCAGCTCCGCTTTCAGCCCCGCTTTCAACCCGCTTTCCGAAAAATTTGTGACTCGACCATCCAGGCGTGAAATCTAAC
>NC_090874.1:7960003-7982503 GCF_036669935.1 Montipora foliosa
AAGTGTGACAGTGGTACACAGACTGACACCCACTTCATGGAATCCAACATCGTCAAATCATACGAGTGGAATGAATGGGAGCTAAGACGAAAGGCTCTTAAATTGGTGAGTGGGTTGTAGAACACTGTTGCCTGACCTTTAAACGAAATGTCACTAATTGTCGCTGCTGTTGGGGAAGTTTGTCCGCGGTATTTCTCTTATCAGCACAACCAAGAAGCCAATAAATGAATCAAAGCTGAAGATTGAAAGTTCATCGCAAAGTAGCTCATTTTCTATAAATCCCCATTTTAATTTCCCAGTTCCTTGAGATCGTGTTTATTGTTTGAAGGTGGATTTTAAAATATCGAATTTAGTCTATTCGCCCTTTCTAAAAGCTTGAACCCAATTTACAAGATATCGTTGCGTATTTTTTCCGTGAAAAAATGATTTGTCGGTTTTATCGATGTCTCAGATTATCGAAACCAAAATTCCTCCGTTAATTTGGGAGGTGGTTATGTTTAAAATTCTTCAAACTTTTTCTGGCCGTTTTTTTGTGTCAAGCACGGTGGCCTCTTTATTAACGAGGCAAGATGTGATCAATGACTTAAGCAGAGTCATTCTTGTTCCAGGTTGTCTAACCAGAATGAATCGATACCACGTATTTCATGTCACAGATATATATGAAAAATCGATACCGTGTTGGAAAAGTATCGGTCATTAATAGTCTGAATTAACATGGCCGCTTTCCTTTTGTCAGAACTGGCCGGCCAGACCCGTCAGTTTGCAAAGAAAATGCAACAATCTGAAGGAACACTTGCATGATAATCCCTCGCATTCTTCTGGAGGAGTATATATCATAATCGAAGTGTGCTAATTTGAAGTTGGTGTAGAGTTAGTAATTCCAAATGTGCAGTCTGACCGGGTCATTTCTTTCAAATAGAAAGCGTCCTTAGTTAATGCGAAGAGATTTCAACGATGACATTTGACTGGCCACGCGGAGCCAAAGGCTGCTCCACAGGCTACATGTTGTCAGATTTACCAACTTAACCTCGCTATAACATTTTATTCTTCTTTTCAGGCGAATCTTCGAACAAAACTTACCCACTCAGTGCAGACAAACTTGAGCAACTTCCGTAGAGACAATGAGAGTCAAGTTTACCTCCCGAAGTAAGTATATAATGAGCCTTCCATCGCCTCGTAAGCTTTCAATTTACAGATATATATAGTGAGGTCGTGTTTAAGGTGGCTCAAACCAGTCAACGCTTTCAAGTCACATTCTTATTAGAAGGATTAGCACTACAATTCTGTTTTACGTATTAGCAATGTTATAGTACCATAGGAAACACCAATAGGCCTTACCCCTTATGACGTACAGCACCTGAATTCTTTTGTTGAGTGACTACTATAAATACCAGAATGCAATGTTTCAGTAGTCACTCAACAAAAGAATTGCGAGGCGTTACGTCATAAAGGGTACGGTCTATTATTGCTAAACGAGACGCGGTCATTGTTGTGACGTAATAAGTCACCGTGGCAACGGGAAAGCCCTGTAAAAACACCCTTTCTTTTGTCTTTAGTTTCTCTTATCTCAAATGTCAGCACGGTGACCCCCATTTTTTATTGCTGGAAAGTTGTAAGAAGGCCAAGATGAAACTATCTGCAAAGTTTGAAAAAGTTTTGTGCAGCGGATTCAGAGCCACCTTAAATCTGTGATTTTCTTAAGGTGCCTCTGATTCTGCAGAACAGAGTTTTTTTCAAACTTTGCATTAAGTTTCACCCTGGCCTTCTGATCACTTTCCAGCAATAAAAAATGGGGGTCACCGAGTTCGTTTCTGAAATATGAGCAACTAAAGCTAAAATATAGGGTGTCTTTGCTGGGCCTTTTTGTTGCCAAGGTAACTTATTGCATCATAAAAATGACCGCATCTTACGTGATACAGCGTTGTAATGCCAAGAGTGTCTCTTCAAAGTATTGAAACTGGTTTGAGCCACCTTAACTCCGGCCTGACAGATTCGGAGTCTTCATCCTTTAAATAACAGAACAAAATTTTTCAATCCTCGTAATGTGTTTTGCTAATGGTAAGAGGTTCTAGTACTTGAATTTGAATCATTTGACACCTGAAATTTTCAGGTGTCTAGAAGACACAATTGCTTAAATTGTCCAGGTAAGGCTGGGAAATACGAGCAACATTATTGACAAACTTGTCGCGAAACACCGTGCAAATTGTAGAGCGATGTTGCACGTTCTACCACCCTACAATTTGCGCGACAAGTTTGGCAAAAATGTTGCTCGTATTTCGCCTTTGGGTTCGAGGATGCGAGGATCGCTTTTCCATTTCGTTTACGTTCTAGTATCGTCGTGTAACCACGACAGCGTAGGCTCCATGTCTCTGTGGGACGTTAATTAAACAAAAACACACGCACTGTTCCAAAAGAGAAGAAATACAGACCTTGTGTGTGCATCATTCTCATTTTGTTCTGGGGCACCTGTGAAAATTGTACTTGTTATAGAAGCAAGTGATTGTAAACTGCATAGCTACAATTTGCTTGCGCCGTTAAAGCAATCTTGTTTTAGAGATTTCCAAATTGCGTCGTCCCAAATCAATCAACAAATAAACCACCTATGGTGCTGAGTTTTTTTTTGTGAAAACCATTTGGAGAGATGGGCGAAAAAGAAAGACAATTCACCGCTTTTTCTGTCAAAAACGTTTTAACGTTGGATTGTGGTGTGCACACGCGTACGACTTGTGCGCGGATTCCTCGTGCACAATTTGTTTCACCTCGGAGGATTCTTGTTGTGTTAATCACCTGCTTTTGTGCCATTTTCAGGGATGCAGATACACAGACAAAGCGAGACTCATCAACGAATGTTCCTAAGCCATCCACGTTCGTCGCTGGTTTGCGTGGCTGTAATTCGACCAAGACTACCATGAACGTAGTGGATTTAACGTTAGATGTCGATCAAACCTGAACAAAATTGTTGCACCTGTGCATTTACAGAAAGCAGAGTTGAACTTTGTAAAAAAACAATTTTAATACTTTTTAGATTGTCTAAATTAATATTGTACTGGTTAGAGTGTTTAGTAAAGATGATAGCGTCGGTTTGAAGAAAGCGAGTATTATTATTATCATCACCCTATCGTCTCATTGCGAGTAACAAACCAGGCGGTGGTTTGTTATCCAGTGTCCGGTTGTTCGAAAGCCGATTAACATAATCCAGGATTAGCGTAAACATTTGCTTCATGTTTTCAACTTTTCGATGAATTTTTGTTTTTCAAGATTGACTTCTTCTAATGTAACGTTTTGCCGAATATCAGCGTTGAACATTATTTGGGAGTGGAGAAATGAACTCCTTGGTTATTTTTTTATATGGAATTAGCGTTAATCGCCTTTTGAACAACTGGGCCCTGAGCTATTTTTGTTCACACGAAAGCAGCGCGCCGCGACAATGGCATCGCAAATTAGGGGGTTTGCGAAACGGCGACGCACACTACAACGACTACGCCACAAAGCAAGAATATCACTGGTGAAAAAAAGAAAAATAATCGTGCTGCACGTGCAGCACGCATTTTAGCACATGTTCTTGCGGTACTCTAAATAACAATGACGTGAAATCACCAAATTTAATTGTTTATTTTTACTAGAGCGGTTTTCAATTGAGTGTCGAAAGTAATTCGCGCATTGCTTTGGTAGGTGATTGGTTCAAAGTTCTCGCGCCACATTTTCAACAAATCAGAAGTGAAACCAAAACCAATCGTGGCTTGCGCGTGCACATTTTCCCGCGCTTTGTGTCGGCTATGTGAATTACTTCGAGTCTTGATTGGTTTACTGGATTGTCTCCGTCCTTTTTGATTGGCCAAAGTAATAGGCTAGTTTCGAATTGTGCAGCAACAAAAGAACAGAGTCGAGGTTCAGGGGAATAATTAGCATTTTGTATTGTTCAGAACAAAGTAAAATGCAACCTCGACTCTGTTCTTTTGTTGCTGCACAATTCGAAACTAGCCTATTACTTTGATTTTGGTTTTGGTTTTACGACACTAGATTGAAACTCGTTCTATGAAAGCTCTCGTACCAATTTATTTTTAGGATAATTCGCTAACATTTTACGACGTGAACGAAGTGGAAAAACCGCGACATTCAAAGTTAAATTTTGAAGTGACGTTTTCGTGGACGTCGCCGTCGTAAATCTTAAAAGTCCCTATTTTCGCAAACGCGCTTTCCACCAATGAATCCCCCTTATTTTGGTCGCCTTCACTTTCACAATCATCTTCCTCATCACGGGAAATCCATCCATTCGGTTTTATAGTTATTTTGCGCTCTTCACGAAACAACTGAGAAAGTCGTTTTTCTCACTCTACGTGTAGTTTTGTAGGTGTACGAGTTTTGTGCAGTCATTGCGTATTCCCTTACTTTTTGCCCAAAAGGTTCAACAGGAGGCTGTTCTACTGACAAAACTTTAAGGTTTATTATTTACCATTTCTACAAGTGTTACGTGCCATAAACTTAAACGATACGACATGTTCATACTGAAATTAAAAACAAAATAAATAAAGGTCATCGAAGAGGGCTTTGATTACAATTTCTGCGATCAGTCATTATCACTTTCCGGCTCCTTTGAGGCGGGTACGTACTCTCTGAAAGAATAAAGTATAAAATAAGGGGTGGGTGGACGTAGAGGGGGGGCAGAGGGAGGAGGCAGTGAATGGATGAATAAGAGAATGAATGAATAAAGAAGAGAAGATGTTAAGAACATTTCAGAAACTACTGGAAATATAATTCAGTATTTTATACAATTTTCAGATTTGATATTGTGCGTTGCGCAGGAAAGCTTTGTTCTAAAGAAGGCACCGAACTAGATAGTTTCAGTTTAACGGTTCACAAGTTGTGAAAAGGGCCTCCTGGGAAAAAATGCATTAGCCTGTCTAGTTTTTCAACAGGTTTATTTTAAGACACTTTTCAGGATACTATTTTTTCTGAAAAACAAGACGCCTACAAGGCGTATCCGTGGGATGCACAACAAGTTATTGTCCAGTTACAGTGGACTTCAACTACGGACAAACTTCGGAAAATGGCGAGACATTACCAGAAAGATAAATCTGTAATTTAACTTAAGTTGTTTGTTGTAAAAACTCTCATTATTAATGTTACTAAAATTTCACTGGAAACAACGAAGCCCTATTAGGGGTTATCAGGAAACGGGATATTTACGGGATGTTATAAAAAATAGGCACGCATTGCGTGTGGTAGTGCAGTAACTTGAATGTTTTTTTTTTCCATAACTGTCAACAGGGTGCGTTGTGTTTTTCAGGAGATTCAAGTTGTCTTTGCGTAATATGTAGCTCTGAAAGTATACGATATTGTTTTGATGTCTTAACTGAATACCTCCTGAGAAGAAATGTGGTTCAGTAAAATAGTAATCCCAGAAAGGTTGACGAAAGTAAAAGTAAATGGGGAAACATTGGCTTCACGGCTGACATGTTGATCATTTTCAAGTTCCTTTACAACTTCTTTTTCACCGCAAGTTTAAGCGTGTACTCTGAGCTTCTGACAGCTTTCCAGGACAAAAGTTCATTGAAGTTGAGCCCCGTCCGGCGGAATTTCTAGGGAATTTAAGAAACGGTGACGATATGACATCGCCACAAAACAGTAATATCGTCGGTTAAAACAGCATAAAGAATCGGATTTTAGCAAGTATTTTAGCAAGTATCTTAGCGGTCCTCTGCATAACGACGACGTGAAATCACCAAATTTGAGGTTTTGACGACAACGTAAGCATCCAACAGAGAATCCTTCATTCTCTATTTTAACTCTGAAACCGCTCGTACCAATTTATTTTTAGGATACTTCGCCCACATTGTAGGACGTGAACGAGACTGAATCATCGCGAAAGACTTATGATAGAGCCAAATCATATTGTGGGGTGACGTTTTCGTCGACCGTTGCCGTCGTAGATTTTAAATTCGACATTCAACACAAAGATCGCAATCGTTGATATGGTCTTAGTCCAAGTGTCAACTAAAGTTAAGCCCCTTCGAATGGGGTTAGTACTTGTATGGGGGTGCGCGGTCCCCGTGACGATGATAGCTAATTTTTTATTTCGTTTGGCCGTTGAAGGCTATTTTCTTATCTTCTTTCTACGTCGGAAAGACTGAACAATGGAACACACAAGAACGAAGCAAGATCTAGAAATAACGTAAAAAATTCTCCTTACCTTTAAAGCTTGCCGTTCTTAAAGAAAAATCTTCTGTCCACTTTATCAAATACTTTCAGATGTGAGGTTTAATACTGTGTCAATCATCGCGGGCGGAAAGGATTCCAAACTAAATATTTGCTCACATCGCAATATCAGAACTTCCGTCACCGTAGTCGAGTGCTCTAACGCTAGACAGCCGGGGCAAGTATGGGTGTTCTAATCGCCGTAAGGGATTTTGGAAATACTGAAGGGCTCACTCGATCGGAGCTTAATTCAATATCCGTGGGGTATGCACATTTGTGACTTCCAAAAAAAACCATTCGACTGGTTTTAAGACGTGGTATGCCTACGGCATCCCACGTAAAAAAACAACAACAACAAACGAGTTAACATACTTTGTCATAAAGTTGAGCCCGTAGTCTGTTTGTACGATAGAAGGCTTGTCTTCTCATTTTTTCGTGTTTCGCTTTCACTTCGGGTAGGTTCTTGTATAGCCTGCGAGAAAAATAACCACAGAAAAGAGGCAGAGACAAATTAACATGGTTATTTTTGTTACGTGTATGTCGTGTTTTAGTGCGATTGACCTCACCAGATTTCAAGGTGATGCATTTCAGTAAAGTTCTAAAGGGAACACGTTCTTAACCGCTTTTGGTTGAAATGCGGTAACTCCCATAAAGGGTCATTTTCCAAACTTCACAGAGGATGTAAATGATGAAGCCCCTAGAACCCGCGCTTCATTTTGAAATGCCCACGAAAACGAAAGTGTCTTGTACCCTAGCTTGTTTTAGATTGTTCAACCTCGCTTGAAG
The DNA here is from genome assembly GCF_036669935.1 of Montipora foliosa. Taxonomy (NCBI): domain Eukaryota; kingdom Metazoa; phylum Cnidaria; class Anthozoa; order Scleractinia; family Acroporidae; genus Montipora; species Montipora foliosa. The sequence continues at coordinate 7,966,985 of NC_090874.1, forward strand.
AAGTTGATTAACCAAATCGTCCGAAATCAGGTTTTCCCAGTGATAGAACACGAAAAAAAAAAACAGATTTTGCGCGACAAAAGTGATCATATTTGGAGTAGTCTCAGTTTACCTTTGGTTAAGTTCCTTCATCTCTGCTTTTGTCATCTGTCGCGGTTTTGGGACGTAAAGCTGGTCTGAAATTAGATTAAGTGAGGATTTAAATATCACAATTCTCAGGGAAGAAATTTGAAAGTCCTAGTAAGAAAGATCTTTCAGAAGCTTTCTAAGAAGTTATTTTATTAATGGCACACATGACGTGTGTATGCCGGGCCCAAGCAAGACCCTTGATTGTTAACTTCGAACTTCATCCCCTTTTCAACATTTCAATACTCTAAGGGCCGATTTACACGATACGATTTTGTCGCATGCGACAAGCTCACGACAGGCCTACGACATGACTTACGATTGTCGCAGCGTTTTAAAACATGTTTTAAAATGCTACGACATTTTTTCTGACGTACACAACAATCGTAAATCATGTCGTGGGCCTATCGTAAGCCGTTGTCGCATGCGACAAAGTCGTACCGTGTAAATCGGCCCTAACGCAGCCTTCACTTACCAGGGCACACTTAAATAACTTTGATCCACAGGACCGTCTCTATCGCATCTCCCCCAGCTCTACTCCACCCTCCCCACGAAACACTGACATAAATTATGCGGCTTCGCCTACAGCCTATCTAAAGATTCCATAGCAAAAGAACCACTGCGTCCTCAACCAGTCAAAATAAAATCAACTTACCAGAACCTTTTACACGTGTCTTGATCTTAGGGGTGTCGGGTGGGGATGTTCTTTTAGAGGCCTCTATTCTCCTTTCCTCTGCTGCAGCTTCCTCCATTAATTTGCGCCTGTCTTTTTCCCGGGCAGCTTGCTCTATTCTTGCCACTCTTTCCGTTGAGCGCTTCACAAAAGACGACTTCGCGTAGAGAAACGCTTCTTGGAGGCTGAGCTTCTGCAGAGAGCTTGACGAATTCACGGCCGCATCAAACACGTCTACCCTTAGCTCATCATTAGAGCGGCTTTTACTCGGCGTTTTTAACTCGGATAAAGCTTTTGGCTCAGTTTGCGCTTTGCTTGTCACCGGATGAAACCAAGCTGGTACCTGGGCTCGGCTTGATCGGTCAGAAGTCGTCTTCACGCTGTGATCTGGCGAGTTTTGACTGGGTATCAATCGCTCCTTTGGTTTATATCGAACAGCTTCCCGATGATCCACGTTATACACGTAATCCGATGTCTTGGGTGAAGGTTGAGAAATGACACCCCGTTCTTCCTTATTTCTCAGCGGACTTTTCGCTCCTTTACTCGGAGATTTATAGGGTTCCACCTTATCTTTGCTGTTTGCTTTCCGTTGGCCAACAAACTCTTCAGTCTGTGTGCCCGCGTCTTCAAACTGACCATGAAGTGACTCGTCTGAGCTTGCAGCTGGGCTTCTTGTGATGATCGGAGTCGGACAGTTTACGCCAACGTCTCGTTTACGAGGCAACCTAAACTCCTTTCCGTAACCTTTTCTTTCCACTTTTCTGCTCTTGGCTGGCAAAGTCGCATGTACAACTCTTGTTTGTGAAGCTCTGCAGGTACACTTTGGTTCTCTGTCCACATATGTTGGGTCAGAAAATGGAACTGTGAAGGCTTCAGGGCGCCGAGTATGTAATAGATCTGGAGAAGGTTCTTCGGTGCCTTCGTTGAGCTCGACATTTTCTCTTTCAGTCCCTGTTTCCTTTCCTTTCTCTCCGTTGATTGATGTATTAGTAGCTGATTCGGTCGACGTGCTATCTCGAACTCTGATTATTGGAGAAATATCCTGTGCTTTTACTGATTTAAGCAACTCTCTTATGCGAATCTTATGTTTCATTGAGGAGCGAAGACGCGGTTCCATGAATGCATAATTAAAGAATTCAGAAACATCAGATGATTCACTAGACGAGGTCATTCTACGCTTGCTACTTTTTGAAATCGGCCACTTTTGAGATTGAATAACCGAGGCACGAGAAGACGAAGAAGCACTTTCGTCCATGGATTTCGACACCAGTGAAGACAATTTGGAAATGTTCGCATCCAACCTAGAAGGTTTCACAGCATGTCGATCTGTCTTGTCGCGAGAACGACTGCCAGTCTTAGCATCAGAGTGTTTTCTACTAGTTCTGGCTTTCCTATCCGCGGTTGAGTTGTTTGACGATGTACCGTCACTATCGCCGGTGGCTCTTCGCCTCGATTTCGCCAAACTTGCCAATTTCTTGGACGGATTCTCCTCGGTTTCGTCCACAGTCTTCCTAACCGAATGGCTCGATCTTTCTGAAGTGATAAGTTTCGTTGGTGTTCTGTGATTTTGAGAAGAATCCTTGACTGCGCGTGCTCTGTGTCGTTCAGACTCTTTCTCGCGTAACGCATGCGCATCGTGGTAACGATCGCGAAAATCCTGAGCCTGTCGACCTTTAAGTACTCTCGAGTCCCTTGGTTCACGACGTCTTGGTCTCACTTTCTCCTCGTTGCTCTCTAAACTTTCTTCATAGTTGTCTTGCTCAAGTTGAACGTTTCGATGACCAGTTCTTCTTCCAGCTAGGCCCCCAATGTCTTTTGAAGCCCTGCCAACGCTATCGTGCGAACTACTCGGTGTTGAACTCCCCGAAATGTAAACCATCCCGGGACCATTTTGACTCGAAACCTCTCTTGCAGGGTTTGGTTCAAGTCCCATGGCCTTCCTACGCCTGTTAGTGCTTCCAGGACCCGAGGACCTTCGGATGTCGTAGATACCGTAAGACGAGGTTTGGAAAACACTCTCGTTTGGATGATTCTCCTTGTTTCCCGAAGCATCCCGATGAAGAACCGGTTTGTAAATCTCGTCTGAGGAGGAAAAGTCCGTTGTGGAGCGACTCGGGACCTGTTTGGTTGCAACCACGTCACGTCCCTCTACGTCAACCAATGTATCATTTTCAAGACTCTGTTCTTGCAAAAATTCACTTTCCTCCATACTGGAGCGCTCACTTACTGAACCTAATGGGGTGGATGATTTTCCTTGTTTAGAATCTCTTTGTGCCAGTATGGTTTCAGATATTGGAGAAATTGTCCCAGCCCCAAGAGACCAGTGTAAGGACTTTATATGAGTGTCATTGACTTCCGAATGACTGTCATATTGGCCCTGCAAAGTGGATGAAGATTGCTCTTGATCAGACATTCTTTTAACAGTATCTCCCATAGGTAGGTCTCTGGATGACTTCACAAGTATTCTGTTTTCTCTATTGTTCACCGCACCAGAATCAAGTTGCTTTGATTGCGCATGCTTCTGCATTCGTAAATACTGCCGATTGCCTTCCAACACTGGTTCATAGTTCAGGAGGTCGTCCGTATCATCCGACGATGCACTTGTATCGCTTTCTCGTAAATTCTCCAAACCATTCCCGCTCAGCAACGCTTTTCCTTGATCTTGACCCGTTCTGAAAAAACCGTTAGACTCCTCTTTGGCAGTTGCAACTGATGCAGCACTAATGGTATCTGGGGCGGGTATTGTTCCATAGGTGTCACCAGAATATGGCATTCTTTCATTGTCTCCTAAACGAGGCAAATTACCACCACTCTGCGGCACTTTGCCTTGATCATTTCCCAGTGGACTCGAATCCTTTGTTCCCTCCCTTGCGTCACCAATGGAAATGGGGGCAGCTTCTGTTCCATCAATAACGGAGCTGGTATGGCCTGATAGTGGAAAGTTATCTGCTGGGATGACAGAGAAACTTTCTTCTGTCTCTATGCGATTAGGCCTTTCTCTCGAGGTACTCAATGACAACCCACTATCTGCTCCTAGGGCTGGAACGCTGCTTTCGACAGAAACACGAGGAAGTACTTGATTTGGAGCTCTTTGGATTGGATCCCTTGTTGCGGGTGGTGTCTCTCCGCCCCAAGCAATTCGTGAGCTTTTTATACTACTTGCTATAGAACTTCTGGAACTTGGCGCCTGCAAATGAGTCCCAGAGCTTGGCAAAATTGCCTGTGGCAGAGTTGGACCGAATGTATCACTGCGCAAGTGGCGATGTAACACATCTTCACTAGTCGCTACAACAACAGAGTAGTCTCTTGTCAGAAGATTTGCACCACTGTTGGCTGCTAAAGGAAAAGCATCAGCGGAATCCAAAGACGATCGTACTTTGTGACCGCCATATCCCGCATCATCTAACATTTCACCTGGAGTTAATGGATCCAAAGCACTGGAGGAACTTAGCAGCGATAGCTCTATGGGATACTTGTTGGTAGCTTGAAGTGGTGTTTTTGGAATGGTATCAACAGGGGTAATTTCACTTGGATGCAAAGAAGATACTTTTGCACTCGTCCAGCTGGACTGTTGTCTCGAGTCCAAAGGTCTTATAACATTGGTGATGTCATTTTCCGAGAAACTCCGTAGACTCTCATCCTGAGAAGGCCTATAGACCGTGTGTCCTTTTCTATGTGATGGTGGGAACCTTGGGGATACTGCCTTGGGCCAAACAACTGCATCCGTTTCAGACGAGGATTTTCTCGCAGTGACCGGCCGCCCAGAAGTCCACTCCATTCCATAATCCCTTGATCCAGCGCTATTGCTTAGCGCTGCAGCACTTGACATGTATTCGACATAGTCCTTTGTCATGGAGCCTCCGTCTGAACCTGCATTCTTCGCCTCTTCACCAACTTTGTCAGTTAGCCTATCCCGCTTCAGTCTATCCAACACTTCTTGCACAGCACGGAAGTTAGGACCAAGCAGCTTTGACACTGGACTCTCTGTGTCACTATCACTGTTTAACTGAGGGGCGTGCCTCTGTCGCAACTCGCTCATAAGGTTCACACCTTTCTTGACAGGGGGAACACTTCTGGTGATAATTTCCAGAGGAGTTTCATTGTGTAGACTGTGTGGCTGAGAGGCCAGGGATACATCACTTTCACTGTCCTTACTAGTGTGTACTACACTAGCCACTGGTTGGCTCTGAGCAGGAGCTGAGATTACTTGTGGAGTGCTGCCGTATGTGGTGCTAATCCACGGCATCCTCTTGAGATCTGGTCCGTCTCGTCCATCTGGCTGCGATCTCTCTGGTGGTGACTGTTTCCCATCTTCATCAGACCAAACATGAGGTACATTTTGCAATCTGACATTGTTGGCGCCATGAGAAGCCTGGCCTGTGGCATAAGGCATCTGAATGGTGTCTTCGTCGTCTTCTCCAACCGCACTTGGTCTGAGAGGAAACCACTCGTTTCTTAACTGTTTCTCGTCAATGCCAGAATCGTGCACACTGAAGGACGCTCCACTGTCCGCTGAATCATCCTCAACAGCTTCTTGTTCCAAACTCAGTGGCGCAACACCTGCAACTGAACATTTACATTCACATAAAGCAACTCAAGGGGATAACAAACGTTTCTCGCCCTTGCAAGTTTGAGACCGACCACTTGGAGCATATTTCAAAATGTGGAGCTTGACTTGGCAAACATCACTTCAAAACGATGGCTTTGCATCAGAAATGTTAATTTTTTAACACACATGTAAAATCAATTAAACTAGAATTTGAGACCGACCTTTTTTTTAAAAAAAGGGTCTTATAAAGTGCTATATAACTTAAGAGTGATAATGTTGTTCTAAGTGGACAGATCATAAAATTAGTCGACAAAAATGCCAGCTTTGGCTTTTGACAGTATAGTCAAAACATACAATACAATTATTATTTAACAACTGTTCATCGAAGTGGAGGTGCCAGTGGTGTATATTTATCAAGCTGCGAAGCGGCGAGGTAAATATCAACCATTAGCAACCAACAATGAGGTGAATAGTTATTTTAGCATATACTGAAACATTGAGATAGTATAGCACAAAAAGATGATTTTAACTCATTTATTCCCGCAAAGATTACAATAGTTTTGAGCGCAAATCCCGCGCAAGTTGCTCGGAGGTGAATAGCAAAGGATATTCGGAATTTGAGTGGCGAATCTTAGCGCACCTTCAACGCTATCCACTGTTTTAGTACAGTATTTATTAATAACAGAAACCCATAAGGTTTGAAACGTGTAACGGCTTCTTGTGTGCTGGGAAGCAAGCTTCTGAATATTCAATTTGCTAAGTACCATATTTGGAACAACAAGAGCCAGGGGTAACATTTTCCAAATATGGTACTTAGCACTGAAACATTCAACCAATCAGTTCGCACTCAATATTCGGAAGCTGTAAACGTGTTACACGTTTCAACCCTTATGGGTTTCTGCTAATAATTATTGTTATTAAAGGGGCTGTGTAACGAAATTAAGCAAAATTCTGCAACTGAAACTGGCAACCAAATCAAGAGAAACATGAAAATACATGTGACTTCTTCAAACATTGAAGGAAGGTTTGAATCAACCAGCAAATGCAAAAGCAGGAAGGAATGAGCAAAATTAAAAAAAGATTGAAATAGATTGCAACTACTGGGGTTTTTGAAAACTGTTCAGCATTATAACAGTTTGTGTTTTTGTCACAAAGCATTGGTTTATGTTGTTTAAAGGTAATTTCTGGGTTAGCATTTTAGGAGGGTTGTCCAATACTCTGACATAATGAGATTCATGGTACATCACAATAGACATCACAAAGTGTCCCCCAACCCTAATCCTTTTAAAATAGTAACAGTTTTGTGAGACATAAAGAGCGGGACACTTTTTGATGTCTATTGTGACGTACCAGGAATCTCATTATGTCGGAGTATCGGACATAATGTGGCAATGGCAAGTGAGCTGTTTTCCCTTTTAACTTGTCTTGTCACTACCACCTTTATATTGTTAAGTATCTTTCCTCCATTACAGATGATTAGGTTAAAAATCTGGGAGACACTACTGCCCTGGCATGTGAAATGTTCCTTTCTGGTTACCGTCTGCAGCTCAAAAACGTTGCGTTCCTAAACTTTCTAATACTGTGACACATCCCCTTCAATTTAAGGTGGTGTCACTTGTAATGAATTTAAAGAAGAAGCTAGAATATTTTGTTTTTACATTTCATATCTCAATCATGCCATCACAAAATAGATTTGGAAAACATCTTAAGTTTACGGAAAGGTAAAGAATGTAATATGAGATTCCAACTTAGTCTAATAGTTTACCTTCCTGGACAGTTCCATCCTGTGGTACCACTTGAGCCTCCAACACACCAACTTCATCAAGAGCTTCAACACTCAAAGAACCACTGCTCAGTCCACTTGCTAATGTTTCATCATCTTCAGGAGGCAGATGAGGTGACTGCAGCAAACCTGCAGCATGGCTTAAAGACCTGACACTTTCCTTAAGCTGCTCTAGTTCGTGCCACTGCTCAGCATATGGTGATAACTGGAGCAAATAAACACAACGATAAGAATGACTTGCTACTCAGAAAATTGATATATAATCTCTGAGGGTGCAAGATGAATAATAATAATAATAATAATAATAATAATAATAATAATAAAATAATAATAATAATAATAATAATAATAATAACTGTTATCACATAAGGGGCAAAATTACTGAATGCTGATTGGCTGAGGAGACGGAGGGCATTTTTTTCTTAATCACGAGGGCACAATTACTTGACCCTGATTGGTTAACAGTTGCTTACCCAGAACAAGCAAAATTAGAAGAGAATCTTCTTTCAGATTCTGACTCTGATGAAACTGTTTTTTTTTCACATACTTAATAATTATGCTTTCATTCGGTTGAAGTTCAATTCAATAAATCGTTGTTGTTAACAGAAATAGCCCCTTTTGCTGTGGCATTAGTGAACGGGCGAGTGCTGTGCAACTATTTCAAAGCAAATAAGTGTGTACTTTTCCGACTCCTCTTGCAGCACTGGACTTAATTGTTATTAGCAACTTCTAGTGTAAGAGCATTAAATCAGACTGCTGAAATTCAAGGGTTTTCGAGCAGAGCACATACTAAATCCTGAATAACAGTTTTTACTAGAGTCATGGGCATACATGCTAACACTATAATAATCCAAAAAATGTGATGTACTGTACTGACCTGAGTGATATTTTCTCCTTCCAATGTCTGATCTGAGTTAGAAACACCAGGATGGGCCATCTGTTGATCCTCAGATGGGGTTCCTGTGCCCCTATCATCTAATGACTCTTCTCCAAGGACAAACCATTGGGCACTACCTTCCTGGAAAAGAAAAAGTGATAAACCAAAAAGCACATCAATCTCCTAAAAAGCCTGTATCTGTTGCAGGGTTCTTGTTAAGATTTTGAATAGGAGGATAAAAGACAACTGAATACCAGGTAATGAAGGCTGGTACACATGTATCACTCCGTCGTTCATCATTACTTGACTTCCATCAACATAGCCGGTAAAATGTACTTGAAAAGCCGGTAAAAATAACTGGTTACCGGCTCTCAAAATTTTTTAAACCAGTTAAATTATTATTTCCCTTTGTTTCAGAGTATGATAATGAATAATAGACAAAGAAAAATCAAAGTACAGTGTAAATGGAACTGGTTTGAAAAATTTTAAACCAAAAAAAAGTTTGAGCCACAACAAATCTACCATCCCTTTGCTTTCACTGAGTTACAGAGGATATTACATGGCCACACAGAGGTCTATACAAAATTTCTCTTCAGTATTGACTAAAATAATATTTCACGAGTGAGTGCAGCGAATTTAAGTGAAATAGTTTTTAACACAAGAAGAGAAATTTCCTTTCTCCAAGCGGTCATGTAATGTTCTGTTTATAATAAAATATATAACATCAAATGAATGAAATTATATCACACCATTTTACTTTTCTTAATATGTTTTGTAGTCACTACAAAGAACAACCGCATGATTTACTATGTAACCATAGCAATGGTGATCTTTTCACATGTGAAGATAACATGTTCTTTTCATTTGTGACAATATCATGTTTTCACACGAAAGATCACCTGGTATTTCATTGGTGTTAAAAAATAACACAGTTTACTAAATCATAACTGATTTGACTGAAAGAAAAAGAAAGAAAATAATGTTCTATCAGTCAATGCATGTAAATTTATCTAAAGAAAAAGTATCCTGATTTTGTGACACTTTCGGTTCAATTTTCTTCAGTTGATTGTGTGTGTCACTTCACCTCAAGTTTTTAAAGTAATACAACAATGCCATTGACATTTAAAGAATAGTATAATAAAAGGTTTTAAAGGAAATATATGTGACAAATTCTTCTACTGGGAAATCATGTTAAATTTCTCTCTTCAAAGTAAATCAAAAAGATAGTGGTGACAAAACATTTATTAAAAGTATGGATCAAAAATGCTAAGTTTTGTGGAAGCTGAAACATTCAGTATTTGGGCTTATGCAGTCAATCACTCTGATAATCTTGCAAACCTTTTCCTGTTCATCATCGTTCAACTTGGTGCCTTGTTCATGCACATCTCCTGTTCCACTGGGTTGGGAAGATGCCAAGTCTTCCCCTCCTATGGGGCGCATCCCAGAAGCAGCCTCCATACTAGACCCAAGGTTTTCCAGCAAATGCCACTGTTCTAAATACTCCTAGACAGAGTGGAAGCATTATTATTATTAAGAGCAGCTTAACTGTAATCAATTGACATGGTTTAATGTGTGGACAAATGAAATTGAAGCAAGACAACACAATATGTGACTTCTGAATCATTCTCAATCCCATTGAAGTGACCAATCATTTTGCTGTCAGTTTGGGGCTTGTACACTGGCTTATACTTTTAACTTCTATTACCCAGGGCTGGAACTAAGATTTGAAGCTAAAAGGTAAATGGTATAAGTTGGTGGGGAACTGAGTGATGAGCAAGCAAGCAGCAAGGGAGCAAAAGAGTAGCAAGGAATCATGATCATTGTAATAAGCAGAGTGTGAGATGATCATAATAATACCCTTCTTTCTATTTGGTTAACTGTTTTATTTATTTTGTCTGCACTGAAGTCCTCCTTGCAAGGTACCATGATGCTTGTTGGTTGGTTAAAATGCCACGACCCTGCTCAATGGTTGCTGTTGGACTTCCTCTCAAAGGAATCCCATTTGACCTAATTCTTGACTGGTGATTCCTATTGTGTCTCCTCCTACTGACAACAGTCCATAGGGTCTGAATGAATCACAGAGAGACTTTCTTCACAAAATTACCTGTTCAATATCATGAAGTCTCTTATTTGTTGGTAACTGTCCAGCTCTTGACTGTGAACTTGGTTTCAATTCCACTGTTGGCTGTTCCATTATTAAAAACATACATCACTTGGGACTACAAATTAAAAATAAATAGCATATTATTAATGTCACTGTTCCTTGGTATCAACATAATTAGCCATAACATATTATTTAATTGTTGGGATTAATAACTCTACCTCAATTTGGGTCTCTTGAAAATACTTATACAATTAGAAATAATCCATTTCAAACTAAAAGTAATATGAAAGCATGTTACATTATGATTGTATTTCAGGAGGTTTGATGCTGACTATTTTAAAAGAGATGTTGCAAGATGTTATAGCTACTGCTTAAGCCCTCCCAGTTACCACATGAAATTGAAAACAAACCTGTACATGTGATTTTAAACTATAACATCTCTTTTGAAATAGTCAAGCCTTAAAGTAATACATATCGTGCCCTGGTTATTACAGTCTTTGTGAACATGATTCATTATTCTTGGTTATTAGCCTCAGCCAACTTGTCTTTTAAAAGAAACAAATGAAACATTCAAATTGCAAAAGAACAAAGTTCAATTCTTGGAGGATTAGAATTTGAGAGACCAAATAGGCTTCTGTGATGACATTGTGGGAGTGAAGGGTTTGCTATAAATAATTTGACCTCATAGATTAAATTATTCTGATCACCACTGTCCACAAAATAAATTATTTTGCAGAGATTTATCAACTAAAGCTTTCAGGATAATCAGCTGTCAAGTGATAACTATGTTTGAAGATGAATATCACGCCTCAGTTCGTTTACCTTTTGATATATCTCTTCAACGGTTAAATTATTTATTGTCTACGATGAGAAAGAATAACATAGGTAGATTTAGCTACCTACAAATTGAATTTCATTTAACTCAGCAAAGCTCTGTTGACAAGTTTTATAGACACATGCACTGAATATGATTGTATACATGTAAGTATTTAATGAATGCACGGTTGAGATTTAGGAAACTGTGGGTTTAAAGTAAGCAAAGATTACGAATTTTTTTTTTAAATCACAAAGTAAAACGCAAGTTCGCTTCAAGTTGTAAAAAGCTCAGTGAGTAGTATCAGACAGAAGATCAAAAGCCCAAGAAATACTCGAGCACCTTCAGGAGAGGAAGAATAGGTATCTGCGGCGCGGTTTAATGATTGAAACGAATGTATGGTTCTCCATGAATTTTACATGTTTTTTGGCACTGAACAAAGTGACAAAGAACAAATACGATATTTTCATTTAAACATGTACAGCCGAAGAAGCCGTCCTGTGAAAAGAAATGGATCTAAATTTGACAAAAAGAGAAGAATGAACCTTGGCGTAGTTTCTGTACTGTTAAACCCTCAGCGTATTCAAATGTACAAATGATTTTACCTTGACATCCGTTGCTTTGGCGGTCAAAAATAAACAGGCAATTTCATTCGGTACCAGTCCTAACCGTGAATGCCTTTGCGTCGCTTAAAAATTTTAAAACCAGACATGGGAGGGTTAGCCTGCCCCCCGGGGGGCAAATATCGCTGATTTTCCTACCCATTTTAAGACAGAATTCCGAATTTGGATACCCTGTTTACGACATTTAGCCCAGTTTAAGACAAAAATTGGTAAATCGATACCCTGATTAAGACAAAAAATGATAAATTCGATACCCTGTTCAAGACAAAAATCCCAAAAAACATACCCTGGCTGGCCGCACGTCCCCATTAAGCCCTTATAAGGGAGTACCCCCCCCCCCCCGGGGCCTGCCCGCAGACGCATCCTTATGCATGGCATGGGCGGCATCACCACCAAAAATACAAGGAATTGAAATGGTACAGAGCAAAAAGAAATGTTTAGTGATGGTTTGCGAAACGAAATAAGTGGTTTTGAATGGAACGTTCAAAATACAGAAGTTTGAGTGTTCTTTTTTGAAGCAGTTGAGTCAAATGACTGCCCATACCCTCTTATTTCCTTTGTTGCACGCGCAACAAACGTCAGCTCGCATGCTAGGGAAGGGTGGATGGACCTTTTGATCTCACTAGTATCACAGATAAACACCTATTAAAAACACAAACCAAAACAAAAATGAGAAATCTGATTTTTTTTCCCTTCAGAAAGCACTAAAGTTAGAGACATTTAATAGTACATCTGTAAAGCAGGGAGGGGAGGGGTTAGTAGTGGTTCGAAACTGCTGCCACCCAGCTGAGAGTTTGACTAAAGTTCCGGAATCCGGAATCCGAAATAAGAACTTCAACCAAAGGCTTACACTAATTTGCAAAACAAAACGAAATACAGAAAGAATCCTAAACATTCATTAAAGTTTGTAGCCCTAATGCGGTTAATGAATGTTTAGGATTGTTTCTGTATCATTTCATTTCGTTTCGTTTCGCAAATTAGTGCAGGCCAAGTGACTTTGGTTCAAGTTCCTACATCGTATTTCAGATTTCTTTCCCCAGATTCTGCTTCCGGATTCCAGATTTCATATTTTAGGCAAACCTTCCCCCCCCACCCCCAGTTGATACCGTTGGAGGAAACATGTTGACTTCTGAATGTGTCATTAATTTTGCAGGCAGCTTTACCCATTTCAAACAATGCCCAATAAATGTATCGATCATACCATTTTTATTATATTTTGTACTTTACAGGATGAATTATTACTTTCACAATAGACAAATAATTGATACCAGCATTGGTCCTTTATTTGATGTGAAGGGCTTACATGTAATAGTCAACTCTGAGGACAGGTCAGTTAGCTATGAAACCGATCAAATTACCGGTAATGATAATAGACCATTGGAATGAGTTAATATCCTACTTTTGCCCTAGTTGCCTCACGAGATACAACATTGTCATCAGAGTAGTCTGTCTGCAGACTGTTAGTATGTCAGTTGAGAAGTGCGCTTTTTGAGTCAATCATTCTTTGCCATGCAATTTGTTTCTCTCAATTGCATGACAAAACACAATAATATTATTACCTCAAGACGTGCAGCTCTACAGGTATAGATTGGACTGCTATCAGTCTACTATACTGCCATGATGCAGATAACTTTATTATTAAACCTTGAACCATAGATATTGCATTTCCAGGGTTATGATTGGCTTAAAGCATCTTTGTTATCAGCTTTTATCAAAATTTCAGTAACGAATATTGCATTTCTAGCATTCTGATTGGCTCAATTTCAGTTATCAGCTACAGTCATATGTCTGTAATATACTAGATTACCTTATATGGGCACTAACTGCACCTGTCATTTTGTAAAATTGAATTTCCAATCATTTTGTAAAATTGAAAAAGTTCAATGTTTGATTAGCCTGCAAACAAAGATGTATTTCCGGCGCAGGCTAGTGTTTCATGAAAATTACTGAAACAATATTACATCACTCCCACCTGTTAGAAGAGAATTGGCTACTGCCAAATCGGCACTATGTACCTTATATTTTGTTATTTCAGGCCTGTTTCAAACATTGAACTTTACATGTGCTGAATCTAATACAAATGAGCGAAAACAATAGATTTTCTTATTTGCATTAGATTCAGCACATGTAAAGTTAGACGTTTGAAACGGGCCTTACCCTCCATATTCAACGCTGGCTAATGGAATCATAATAATTTATAAGTATAACGTGATTGCGCAAATTGTTGGCAAGTATGTCACGTGTGACTAGTATCCACAAGACTGAAGTGAACATTCAAATTCCTCTTTGGAGCTTCCAAGATTTGAGTGGAATCTTAAAGATTTTTCTGAAACTTGAAACAAAAAATGCACAATAACTAAACAATAATTCATCGCACCATTTATTTTACAATAAAACAAAAGTTCATAGCTAATTATTTTCGATAATCAAGGAAATATCCACCGGAATTTAGAATCTCAAGAGCAAAGCTCCAAACTAGCACGCAGATTTGAATACTCGGTTCAAATTTCAAAACTACTGGTCACGTATGACATGGCTTGACTGTAAAATGTGTAGACAAGTATCCAAAGGCTCAATCAGTTCAGAATTCAAGCACCTTGTTGGCCATTTTCCCCTCAATATCCCACAAACACTTACATAATAATAAAATATTGTTAAGAATACCACAACAATATAAAGGCTAACATGTTTCAAAACAATCTTAAATTTAACCACATAAGAATTTCACACTTAACTACAAGTGTCCAGTTTATTAATAAGTTCAAGGGTTTTGTGAACAATTTTATAAAAGAACAATGGTATCACTTCATTTGGGTTAGAAGAAAAATAATAATTATATTACTACAAATTGATAAGCTTCTTAGTGCAATGTATCTAACGAATCCTTCCTTCTCAGGGCAGACTACTATTGGAATAAGGATGCTTGCCAAACACTCTGTGATGTTTGTGAAAGCACTGTATGAAAAATTGAGACTGCACAATGTGAAATTCAACTTATATTGTGCATCACTCTACTGATAACATTAAGCCAAGAGTTTTGCAAGTTAAGTCAAAATTGCCACCAGACGTCAGATTATTCAGCCAAAGTGAAAAAGGCTTTACTAAAAACTCCAGTCACATGTAACTTTGAGAAGTTATTACCAGGCAACAATACTTAGTTTTGTCAAAATAAAAATGAGCAAAAGAGTAAGACATGGATGTCATTAAATGGATAAACTAATTTTAGAAATGTTGCATTCCAAAATGAATTTCAAATGTGCAAAAGCCTCACTTTCAAGACTTTTGCCTGTATCAAATTCAAACAAGGTCATTCATCTCAAATGATTTGGAGGTATTTTCTTGCTTGCATTTGCAGTACTGATTTCCAATTTCAAACATAAGTTTGAGGCCAAAGGATTCTACATCACAGGTACAATGAAAAGGAACTACAGTACAGACAAAAAGGCCCCTTAAAATCAAACCCATTTTACCACCTATTAGGACATTACAATGGAAATTACTAATTTTCATATAACATAGAGAATTTGAAATAAGTGGATCTGTTTTCTCACTCAGTCAAAGTGAGCATGGTCAACAAAGCAGTTGGATCTTGTTTAGAAGGCCTCTATGCAGTTGCCTCTGAAGCTCAGAAAGGCCATTCAAATAACAGACAAATTCAAAGCTGTCCTTCACCCAGATCAAGTGTCTGTATGAACAATATTGAATTCTTTAAACAAGTTTCTTGGCTTCAAAGAAACCCTTGAGATGACGCATTTGCCAGAATCCAGTAATCAAAAGAATCAGGGTTTGCGCAAGAGCCCACCAGAGGACCCTTTGGTTTGTGCTTTCGCTAGTTGCTCTGAAACGCTCTTCACGGAACTGAAAAAGAGAGAACAAAATTGATGAGGAGATGACAAAAAAAAAGCTGCAAAACTTTCAATTCTAGAAATAGCTGGACTTTCACGGTACTGTTTTCTTTAAAAGTTTACAT
>NC_090874.1:7987503-8008488 GCF_036669935.1 Montipora foliosa
AACGAATGATCGTGAAAGAATTAGTAAACTTTACATTCAGCTTAAGCTTGAGCGGTTCCGAACGTAAAATGTGATAACTGGAAGCTGATCTGATCTCTCTTTCGGTGTTTTCATGACGTCCTAAATTAGATGTCATAAAAAAGCCAAACGTTTTGTGTTTGCTATAAGGGACATTTCTGCCTAAACCGGCAAAGAGTTTTGAAAGATTTTGATCAACAACTATGAAATGACATTATCGAATCAGAGCACTAAAGAGAAAAACGATAAAGGTCACCGGTTGTGACGACTGGGACGTCAACGTTCTTGCAGCCTAAGAGCTAATTGTCTCATGGGTAGTAAGTGTTGGCAGCAGCTACGGCTTTCAACAAGTTGCCCGAAAATTCACAAAAAGTTGCTCAAAAGTTGCTCAAATGTTGCTCTTTTATTTGGTCTGATGCAAAAATATCCAATCCAGTAGCCCATGGCCTTCTGGCAATCTGTACAACAAAAGTAACATTTCTAAGCATTTTTGTGCAATTTTGCGTGTTGTAACCAGCGTCGCTAAATAAATTTGTTCAAAGACAAAGCTCCTCCTTTTTCAAAGGAAATTCACAAACTGTCTACTGGAGCATTGTGAAATATGGAAGCATGACCAATTTAAGCACTAAAAGCTGCTCCGATATCTCAGAATTTGTAGAAAACTAGAAATTGCTCAGAATTAATTCAAAAAGTTGCTCGAGATACGAATAGTTGTCAAAAAGTTGCCGAGCATCTTGCGGAAAGCCCTCAGTGTACTGGTAGCAGCAGTCCCCGGAAACTTTAAAGCCTTCTATTTTATGAGCGAAGAGGCCCTCTATTGGTTTGTTAGGAAACGTTTGCTCTTTTCCCAAAGGCTCCGGCTTTTCTAGCATAAAATCTCTTTCTCTGACAAACCATTAGCAAAGTTTAAATCAAAGTACGGGATGGACTAATAAACCGGAGTTCTGGTGACGAGTAACCGGCGAGTAACAAGGCAGCCAAGGGCACCCCTGAGCAAATTAAGCTGCGAAAAGCCTTTGAGAGACATTTCTAGGCTCCTTGTAATACCTAAAGACCGTGTCCAGAGAGATGTTTTTATCACCTAGAAGAATTTGATCTGTTCGGATATCTTAGCTGAAAATCGCTTTTAGGGAGCGAAATCTTCACTTCAGAAATTGCTAGCTGAACGTTGCCTTCCAGGGAACCATTTGCTCATCCGAAACTGCTGTACTTTTCCCTGGTTGCCGAATCTTTTAGGTGATGTTTTAGTAAAGAAATCTATAGCTGTTTGCAACGTAAAACCAAAATTCTTAGAACAGTTTGACTCTCCCGAACACATATTTCACCGAAGATTATCGTTGGGTTCCCCTGAAGTAACTTTCCCTAGTGAAAGTAAGTATGGCTTGCGTGTTCCAAGCGTGGCGGATTAATCCACCAGGCACTAAACAAACCAGTCAAGCTTTCCATGCATGTGATTATCGTGTACCTTGAAGGTAATAGCCTTTGTACTACAGGGTATTGGAAATTGAGCGATTAGGATATACACTGAGAGCACCAGACTACTGTGGTTTGAATATGTAGCGAGCATTTTTCACTTGTTGTCCGTTAAATCTTAGTTTTAATCCACACCAACGAAGTTTTGTTCTCTTCGTATTTGCATTCGCCCCAGGTGCTCGCGGAATTGTTTTTTCAAGGTTTGGAAGAACGCAACGAGTTTCAAAGCAAACGAAAGGATCGAGAAGGGCTTCGAATCGAATAGCGTTTTCTCAGGAGATGAAAGTAAAAAAACCCCTGTCCCACCCTGCATGAGTAGCCAATTGATGTTCTGCGAACCAGTGAAAAATAGGAGACTTGATAGAAAAAACGTCTGGCAAAAAAAACATTCCAGTCAGTTCAAGTTATTTACAATCTTCAAGATAGTAAATAGATCTTTTCAAACAATCACTAAACAAAATCGATTTGAGCGGCTAACCCTAAAACCTATATGGGTGATGATTTGGCTGTACGAGATAGTAATCGCCAGATGAGATGTACATGGATGAATTGCTTCCTTTTCCTTAATTTTCCTTTTCATCTCATAGTAATGTTTTCCGCGCGAGTAAGTTTTGCTTTCGGAAAAAAAAATGAAAACTAACGAATTTCTTATGAAGTCATCCTCTGGAAGAAAAACATCTTATTGATGACAATTGTTAACGAATCATAGTTTGTTGATTTAGCGTAAGACAGGCCAAGCTAGCTTTTAGCCGTTGTACAACAATCTTTCATTGCTTTTTTAGCCTGAGGGCCTGACGTTTTTCGGCAGAGAGATTTCCCCTTTGGATCATTAAGCAGTCGATTTCCTTGTAAGAATTCGAGAACAAAGGACACAAAATGACAAAGAAAAAAGAACATGCTACATTAAACATTTAGGATTTCGCCGAACCATTGACACGTGTGAATTGACCAACAACATTCAACAACAATAAGCTATCCTTTATCGTTCTTTTCAAACTAGCCTCAGCAAGGATATCTGAATGAAATTCATCGCTGAATTGGTGGACACAATTTTTAGAAACCAAAATGGCATCTTCATCCTGCCAGGAGGTTGTTGTTGAGGGCCCAAATATTACTGAAACCGCCCCACGTGGGACTTCCAAGTTTCGTGGCCGTGCAGTTTTGGACATTGTCTCGGAATTTTGCTACAAGCTCGATGTGTTTTTATGCTGTGGTTTGCATATCTGCGCTCGATGCATTCGTCCCAGATGTCGGCTCCGACAGTCGATCTTCACTCGAATGTGTTACATTGGTTTATTGTTAGGGGCTTGCTTGTTATGCTGTGTCCTGCTGACTCCACGCACGAGGCATTTCATGGGCGATAGCTTCTGCCAAACTGTCTCATACTTTTTCTGTGACACATTATTCAGTTATGCCTCAGTTTATCGCGTTCTTTTCTTACTTGCAATATTTTATCTCGGTCAAAGCATGGTTTTATACGGAATTTCGTCAACTCAAGAACAACGAGCGAGAATGAACAATGGCTTTTGGGGAGTCAAGATCCTTGTATTATCAATCTTCACGTTTCTGTTTATCTTCATTCCCCATTCTGATTACACGGGGGAAGTGTGGACATTTTTTGGTCTTAATGGTGGCTTTGCCTTTATTATTTTGCAATTCGTTCTACTAATAGATTTTGTTCATGCTTGGAATGTAAGCTGTGTCGAGAGACTCGAGGCTTCTTCAAACTATGCGCAGGCTAAAATATGGTACATAATTCTCTGGGTACCCACAATAACTCTTTATGCGATTTCCATAGTTTCAGTTATATCATTTTACTTACTATACGCCTGGGCAGCTGGATGTCACAACAATATGTTTTTTATAACTTTTAATGTTTATCTTTGCTTAGCTGCAACTTATATCTCCGTAAATCCGGTAGTTCAAGAAAGGCGCCCACGTTCGGGTCTTCTTCAAGCAGCGGTGGCCACCACGTATAATACATTCATCACGTGGCAAGCGCTATCAAATGAACCTGACAGCATATGTAACCCGTCACGTGATTATCTCTTTCCCGGAAGTCCTTTTAGTAATATTCAAATCCTCCTTAGCTTGGGATTTATGTTCTTTGTTTTAATTTACGCTTGTTTACGAGACGTTCGAGCTCCGCAGTATGGTAAGTTGCATCCGGGACACGCAACTACTCCACCATTGGTTGAAGTTCGAGAATACCCGGATGGTTGTGATGCGTCTGTGCGAAGCACGGCCTTCGCTGAGGGGGGCTGCGTTTTTGATGACGAAAAAGACGGCGTCGCGTACAGTTATTCATTTTTTCAAGTACTATTTTGTCTCGCTGCTCTTTATACCATGATGACATTGACGAGCTGGTACCGTCCCGAAGAAGGACAGCATTCCAGCGTGAAATTAGTTTGTGGCTGGGGAGCAGTGTGGATCCGACTCTCCGCTGCTATTTTTAGCACTTTTATATATATTTGGACCTTAATAGCACCTGTGATATTTCCGGATTCGTACAGGGACTTGGTGTTCTTTCAATTTATGCTTGGTTCCTGCAACCACAGAACGACTCGGAGGGAACTACTACCATCGAAATAACAGTGACGAGTCATCGAGCGAGTTGATCCCAGAATAGATTGGTTTGAAATGGAGTGTCGAAAGTAACACCTCTCCCTCTGTTTTAGGACGTATGGCGATTGGCTTTAAAAATAGCTTTACATTCTCAGCCAATTATGCAGCGGCATACGAAGATTGACTGCGTGGCACTCATTTTCCCGCCGTTAGCGCCAGCTGTTGACACTGGGGCTATGTCTTGTTTCCATATCTCAGGATGAATACCCTTCAGACAATGTGCGCCTGGGTTAGTTTAGATCCCAGGCGCCCATCGTTCAAGATCATTATGAGACATGAAAACAAGCCACTACTGTTGAATGGCTTATTCAATTTTTTTATTTTTTGCACACACAATAGACCACTCTTACTATAGGTTAAGCGCCGCATTGGACAATTCGTGATGAAAAATCCCGAAAACTCAATCTCTTTGTATGTAAGGAAAAACATCCGGGTTTTTGTTAAAAAAAAAACTTTGTTCATGATACGAGCAAGGTATTTCTTTTGTTAAGATTTTCATTTCCCAACAACCTTTTCGCCTCTCCCTTAGCTGTTGCAATTTGCTTTTCGGTTTAGAGCCCTTTCCAAATGATTATAGAAAGTAATTACGCGATTGCAATTGCTACGCTTAGTGATTGGCTTAAAAATCTCCCGCCAGTTTATGAACCAATGAAAAGTTAGATGGAAATGCTACGAATTTGGATTGGTTCATTGCGCTGTTTGCGCCTGCTGTGATTGGTCGAAGTAATGACTTTGATATTTCTTTTTACGAGACTAACTTGAAAACCGCTCTATCGACATCTGTTCTGAAAAAACCATACAACTCAACAGAATTTTAACTAATGATAATATTGTGACTCGAACTGAACGCCTTGTGCACAGGTATTAAGAGTAACTAAGAATTACTATTTCCTCCATTGTGATTGGTTTATAAAACTCCTATTTTCCACTAATTCACTTGCCGAGCTATCGGCCAGTTCAATAAGCCAATCACATTCAAAGTTGTGCCTTAAAATCAACCAATCACAACCTTGGTTTCAATCACCATAGAAACAGTGGACTCCTAATTTGGGGCTTTCTTTCTTTCAGAGCGACATAAAACAATTTACGCCTCCTCTGTCAGTCTTCCAATGCAAATTTTCCCTTTCTTTCATAACTTGGCTCTTCTTTTTTTCTCCGAAATTGTAATTTTATGATTAATATTGGTAAAAGGACTTCGTGTCGTCCAATTCAGTCTGTAATCATACTTGTTGTTAACAATTCGGACTCCCGCTGCGCGGCAGTCAGATTTTGTTATCACTCGTTTAATCACAAACCTAATTGGACTCCAATATCACCATATTCAAATAAACACAACACACTACATTGCAAAACCTAAGTTTAATTGCTTTTTTACACTGCGCCGAAGGCTTTTTTAAACTTTATTAGGCAAGTTTTGTTTTTTTGCACGCGCGACTGATGCTACAGTTTACTAGGTTAATGATATTGGTCGGTTCAGGAATTACATTATTCTGGTATTTAACGGGCATTTAAAACCTGAAGCAGAACAATTAGAATGAGATTGTAGAGGGAAACTTATTGTGTTGAGAATTTTTGAATGCTTATTAGGCCTGTACGGTTAAGAGGCACAGATCCAGTATAAGTCTTCAACAAATCCACCATTTTTTGCTTGAGAGCAAGCCAACTCTAGGGAGGGAGTGAGAGATAATAAATAGCAAGTTGTCAAGCAGAGTTAAGGGCGATATTAATAAGAAAATAGATTTCTATTTCGAAAAAATAGGAAAACCTTGTAAGCCTCGAACGAAACAGGATCCCCTATAGAGACTTTGAGAGCTTCCAAGCACTCTTCTCAAAGAACATACACCTTTCAAAAAATGGCCGCCATTTAAATAATCTTTTGTTTTTATTCAAACTAGCCCTTGATGCCTCGTTCTTAAGCTTAAAATTCAAAAGAATATTTTGCCTTGGACGAGGCATCAGGGTCTTATTTGAATAAAAACAAAAGAATATCTAAATGGCGGCCATTTTGGAAAAAGGTGTATGGCTTGAAAAAAGCATCGCCGTGGTTTTGTATCTCCAAGATAAGGGAGTCTGGGCGGCTTAGCGGTTATCAACCGTGCCTTCCACCTATGGGTTCAACCCTTGTCCCCGAGGTCGTATGTGGCTGAGTTTCATTCGATCTCAATCTGACTCGGTGGGTTTTTCTCCGGATCTTCCGGTTTCCTCCCTCATCAAAATCGACCTTTTGTCAATTACATCAGGTTGCGGGCGCATACCATCGATAGGGATAACCTCTGGTATCCTTCCCTTCCGTTGAAGTGAATAAATAAAGTTGATATTATTATTATTATTATTATTATTATTATTATTATTATTATGTCAGCGAAAACTAATGTCACTCACAGCCGTGAGGTAAATGGGCGTTATGCGTGATGACGTCTGACTAGCTAATTTCACCACAAAGCCTCGTTTGCACAAAATAATTCACATCATTTGGACATGCAACACTGTTCGCGCATGGGTTTTCTTTTCGAGTTTGCTCCTTTGGGATTTATCTCATGCTAAAATTTACAAGTTTGATTTTCGAATTCGAGGTTTGGTGGTGAAATTAGTCAAACGTCATCATGCATATAAAGGGCTATTAATGCTTCCAGTTTTCTTCCATAAAGTGCTGCATTATGCACCGTCCCATGACAAAAACAGGTTTTCCATGAATAATGGGAAAAATAGAAATTTAGGAACATGAAACCCTGTAATAAAAAGAACTTCAAGCCCCTAAAGTTTTGTTTTGAAATTCCAGCATTGAAGATTTCCACTGAATTTCTCGAACTAGTCCTCGTCTCTTATTAATTGTGCAAACTCTTGAATGACAGCGCTCTCGTCTTGCAGAATTTCCGTTTTGCCATGACCACAAAGCTCAATTCTCGCAAGTTCCATCTGGAGCTACATGAATTTCCGTTTTGCCATGACCACAACGCCCAATTCTCGCAAGTTCCATCTGAAGCTATATGAAATTCCGCGGATTAGTTTTAAAGGATTTTGTCCCCTTCTTCTAAATGTTATCTCCCTTGAAAATCTTCACCTCTTCTTTTTCTTACATTGTCTTCCCTAGAAACATAGAAACAGAACCTACGAATCAAGATAACGTCTGGGACTTTTAAGTCTTGTTATCTTTCAAGTCTTGTTGTTGTCTTTTAAGTCTTGTTGTCTTGTTGTTGTTTTAAGTCTTGTTATCTTGTTATCTTGAAATTAAAAAATTTCAAGAGGAATTCCAAGAACAGGATCTGGAAAGAGAGGTTTAAATCTCGGACCACGGCTAAAATTTCCGAACATTCACGAAATTGGAGCCATTTAACTCATCAAGCGGTTGCCCATTGTCTGCCTGTGGGAAATAAGTATTTCAGAGCGGTTTTAGAATACCAGTTCACTTTTGCCTTGTATATCAGCATCTTTCGGTACTAGGCAAAATCCCTTTGACTTACGGCTGTTTTTGCTTGGCCTCATACACCTTAAGCCAGACAACAACACCAAGAACTCCATGCTCTGCTCTTTTCGAATTTTGTTTATTAACATGGGTTGTGAGACATGCTTACGGTTTTTAGCCCTTATCAAAGAAGACTTGAAAGTCTAACCATTTGCGAATGTAATTTCAAAGGCAGCACTTTCTCCTCAGTTATTTTAAGAACCTCGAACTCACCATGCCCTTCAAAATTGCCATAAAAACCATCCAGATGTTTTCGCTTGGCTCTAAAAAGCTCTCTAAGTAATTTTTCCTGCGGTGAACGACATTTCGGTCTCGCTTGAAGACGATCTTAGGCAAACCACAGAATGATGTCATTTCAACCGATTCTGATAAAAACTGGCCAATGATTGGCTAATTGCCATATCTCGTTACTGACCAAGTTTCGTGTCAATCGGAAATGCATCCGATTTTCTCGAATTTTTTCCGAATTAGATTAAATGATTCATCGGCATGCTGGATGTTATTACGACGTTTCAAGATGGTGCAGATTTGGAACCGACCAACAACCTCTTTTTCTCGATTTCTCGCGCTTGAAACATGCACTGGCCAACCACGAACACACATAACACCCAACCACTCAATTAGGAAGCTTCTCATTCGTCGACGCAATAACAACAGACGCTGTCCAGGGCCCGGTTGTTCGAAAGCCGATTAGCTTAATCCAGGATTAGCGTAAACTTTTGTTTCAAGTTTTCAATTTTTTTGGTGAAAGTTTTTTCGCTTATTTTTGTTTTTCAAGATTGAATTTTTCTAATGTAAAGTTTTGCTAATTATCAGCGTTGAACAGCATTTTGGAGTAGAGACAAAAAACTCCTTGCTTAATTTTTAATCTGGGATTAGCGTTAATCGGCTTTTGAACAACCGGGCCCTGTATGCAAGTAACTGAACTGCTATTCTGGAATTGAGCTGGTGAATCAGACCAACTAAGCGAATTCGCTGTGACGAAGGGCTCACGCTCGAAACGTCAGCCAGTAAATCTTTCTTAACTCATCTCGACTGATAAGAATCAAATTTTCGTAGAATGCTCGGCCACTCTAAAACACTAAAAAAACTGCGTCTACGTGGCTAGGCGGGTATATGGCTAAGTTCAAACAATGGCAAAAAAAATCTTAGGGTATTCCTCGTTCTTAAAGTTTAAAGGTGAGGCATCCCGTAGCAATGATCGTCACTGATCCATGCAAGAGTTAGAAGTACAACGGAAACGTACTTTGCCGCGTAGTTGCAAAGATGCGGAGCTATGTAGCCACAGTTTACGTGTATGCACGTTAACAGCGTACTCGCTCAGTCACTCACTCACTTAGCCACTTAGTAACCAACGTAGCCGGGAACGAGGTAGCGTTGCTTCGAGTGGCTGGGTATTCTGCAATTATTCCCAGTCTCCCCAACGACGCAGCACCACGGCTTCTTTAGAAACTCATCTCTTCATTCGTCAGTTAAAAGTTGAAAAAGAGAAGATCTAAAAGGACGGTGCCTACTATTGTTATTGCGCATTCGTTCTGCGCATCTCGAGATACTCAGATTTCCTATTGGTGGTGCTTATTACTACAGGGATATTTTTGCGCGGTTCAAAACTATGCGGAAAAAGCAGAACTTCGCAAGTGCTCTTGGTATCCAAAAAGAAAATTGCGGGTAACCACGCATTTTTCAGAGATACTTAAGCTTCAATTTGGAAAAGACTGCCATACATTGCTTTGTATTTTAAAGCTTTTTATAAATATTGTTGATTAATTATCTTCGAAAAATGCGTGGTTACCCCCGATTTTCTTTTTGGATTTTAGTAACACTTGTTATTAGATCTGCTTTTCCCGCATATTCAGTAAACTGCGCAAAAATATCTTTGAATTAGTAGGCACCGTCCTTAAGGTCTCTATTGTCACTTGCCTTGTGAAACCCTGACTAGTCACCAGGTTCTCTTGCAACAACCTATCTTCTTGAATTAATGTTGGAAGCTGATCACTGTGGGTGGGTGGCAAAAGGTTAGGGATGAACCGTGCAAACAACACTGGATTGCGCCTTGAAAACTCTGCCAAAAACACAAAGACAAAAGGTTTCTGGTATTTAACAACGACAGTTGCTTCACAGATTGTTAATTACAGACAAATCAGACCAGTCAGTGAAGAGGGTGGACTTTGGGGATCGCAAACATTCAAGGTGGTCGGAGAAAACTACAGAGGATGTTGCTGAGTTCCCCTTATCCAGAGGAACTGGTCTTATAATAATTATTATTGCACAAATATTACTTCATACTTACATACAGAGGATTTAAGGGTGCGTTTTTTAATTCACAATTCTGGAATGAGAATGGCTAGAATGTAAAATGCCCGCGTTTTTCTATTCCGTGCATTCCTATTCCAGAATGGACTGAACGCCATTCCATCCATTCTACTGGAGAAAAAATCAGGTTACACTTTTGGACACAATGAAACATTGCTTCTAATGTCATTGTATCAAGAGTACGAGGTTTTTCAGTGATGTTTCGTACAAGAAAAAGGCAATTTGGCAATTGATTGCCTCTCCTTTGTACATAGGACTGCCAAAACATTCAGCAAATTCAAAACAGTCTACCGATTTTCTTCCTCCTCTTTGTTGACAAGGAACGGCAGCAATGTCAGCCTCCGCGTCGGCCGTCATATTTGTTACTCAATGTTTACTCGTTCCAGGACCGCTCATCTCGATTGACGTTTTTTTTACACAGACAAACCGAATTATTCCTAGCATTCCGTACCAACCATTCTTATTCCAGAATTGTGGATAAAAAACACGCTCTAAGATTCTCAGAATGAGTAAAAAACATTAGTGAGAGTGTTTGAGAAGCAAATTGCGAAACCCTCCCAAAAAAGATTGACAGGCTCCATTCTTAACCTTACATATACCATGCTTTTTTATGAAACACAGGGAAGACCCAATAGACTTGAAAAAGATATTTACCTGGGTTCAGAGAGTAGAGACCTTTGACAATGGACATCAATATTTGTGGATCAACACCAAACGGCCTGGATGACACTTCCTCAATAATGGCTAAAATTGAAGCAGCAGATGAACAGTCAAAACTTGAAGAACTAACACTTCTTATATTAATCAAAGATCAGACACCTGAAGTTAAATGTCCCTTCCATGTGCAACTATTCACACTTCCTATAATTAGACTGCTCACAAAGGAAAAACTTTAATATTGCTTGCACGCTTTCTTCTCCCAAGCTTGTGTTCCAACGAGCTTGCCAAGTAAGCAATAATAATATTATTAAATAATACTATTATTGCTGTAGACAGTCAAATACAGAGAAAGGATACCCTTTTCAAATCTCACTCCAAATCATCTCCTTGTTTCCTGTAGCCTCCACACAGACATTCTTAGGGCTTCGTCACGAGTTCCTCCCCTTCCCCCACTAATGTCAGCTAAAACGAAAAACCACTTCCGTTTGTGGATTACGGACCAATCAGAGGCTGTTTTCCATTTTTGGGTAAACTTGTGTTTTGTATGGCACCATGTGATTGGCTGTGCACAACACAATTAGTCAATGCTGATTGGTTTCTTTAAATGGTGGGCAAACAGCCGTTGAATGGAAGTAGTTTTTCATTTCAGCAGACGTTAGTGGGGGAGGAACGCCAGACAAAGCCCTCAGAATGTCTGCGTGGGTGGCTATGTTTCCTGTTGCATGTTCTACTTCTGCTTGTTCAGCGTCACACTTTCTTGGTCTTAAAAAAGGAATTCAAAACAGAACAAGCGCTCTATTTTTCTTTTCATACAATGGTCACATTATCTCCTTCTGTCAGCAAAAATGGTCAAATAATCATGTAACAAAAGTGACTCGGGAAACACAGCATATTTTGGACAACACAAGGTTTTGGAGATGCCATTATGAAAGATCTGTAAATGACACTGGGCACCTAAGAGAAATGTTACCAGTAAGTATTTGTTCAAGACAACCATGCTCACCAAAGAGAATTCCATTGTCTGCAACAATACTGGTGAAGATTCTGCACAGTTCTTTGTTTAAATCAGTTTGAAGTTTTGGCATTACATAGAAACGGTTCTAAAATGTAACAAACTTACATAAATGTATAAGCTTTGTAAATTGTGAAAGAAGAAAAATCTGAAGTAACATTGTCAAATCCAAAATTTTACCATGTAACTGAAAATTGCCACAATACCACTGACAGCTTGAAAGAACTGAGCCAACACAAAATTAAACTTCTCCAGGTAAGCTTCTCTTGGAGTAACCTTTTAAAAAGTTAATTTGTTTAATGAAATAACATTTCACATCAATCAAACCAAAACAAAAAGCTTATTAACCGTATTAACAACAGCAGTTAAATTGTATAGCAAAGGGTGTGGTCTACTTTGATGGGGGGGGGGGGGGGGAGGGGGGGAGAACTAAATCTTGCAAGGGAGGGCTTGTAATGTTTTGGGAGAAAGAACCATATTGTTCAGCAATCCAACGGCCACAATTATTGTTAATTCTTGTGAAAAGGTTGAATTTGACAAAAACTAATCAGATTCAATCCCTTTTTACTGTGGTCAGCAAAA
This sequence comes from Montipora foliosa, assembly GCF_036669935.1. Taxonomy (NCBI): domain Eukaryota; kingdom Metazoa; phylum Cnidaria; class Anthozoa; order Scleractinia; family Acroporidae; genus Montipora; species Montipora foliosa. The sequence continues at coordinate 7,999,650 of NC_090874.1, forward strand.
CACAAGTAGCTAGCGATAGTGTTGGTCGATGTTATTTTTCGACAGTCTCAACAGGCCTGAGCAAAACAAAACCAGGCATGTTAAGAAGTTTTGCAGCAATGATGTTACCTGAAGTTCTTCAGATACACTTCTGAGGTAGGATGATACAAGTCCAATTAGACTGCTGTACATCTTTTCTGCATACTGTTGGCACACACATTTATATACAGTGCTGGAAAAAGATGAGATGTCAAGTTATGAAGGGAAATTTTTCTACAATGATCTCATGTTGGCCCAAGTGAACAATTCAACTGGAAAATGATGACAACAACTGCAACCACAGCCATGGGAATCCTATAAAACCACATCCAGTTCAACAGTTTCCAGAAAACACTTTCAGTCAATCAGGTCCAAGTTTTGTACCTATCAACATTTTACTGTCTCAGGGAAGGGTAGGCAGTCAGCGACAGTGATATAATCTGGAGGTTGTGGATTCAATTCACACTCTGGCCAGACATTTTCTCTGTCCTTGTGTGGGCCCATTCCATCACTAGAATTAATGCTCCAATTAGTTATAATAGGAATAAGGATAGCACTCAAAATTACGTGCTCTTAAGAGATACCTCTCTTGCAATATAAGTGCTACATGGCCAACGTTTGGACAAACACACCCCGTCAGTGCTCGAAATTGGTGGTTATTTACGGGGCAACCAGTTTTTCGTAAAATAAAAGCCTGGTCTGAAAAACCACAGGAACACACTTAGGGCTATGAGATATTCAAGCTTGATCGCCATGTCAATTTGCATCTTGTCATGGCATGTATTTTAATTGAAGGGGATTTCCCAATGGGCAACCAAGCATTTATCAGTGCAACCAAATTTACGGCCCCTTTTATTTTTTTACCAAAAAATCTGAGCCCCTAGTCGCAAAAACTCACTATACATGTAGGGGGAGGGGTGGGGTGCAGATAAAAATCTGCAAACCTCTTCATTCACACACTAGGCAAACTTTGTAGTCATGCTATAACTTTAAACTTACCTCGGTTTGAACTTTTTTATTAATTTTTAAATTCACCCATTTTTAGGACTGTGTTTCCAACAGTCAGTCTATAATTTTAATAGCGGAGCTCAGGCACGTGAAGCATGTGCCAGCAGAGCACCATGGGTAAGATTTTTTGGGAAATCTATCCATGCGAGAAATTTGGTTATGACGTCAACGCACACCAGTCTGTACAGACTGTCACGGTGGAGGTGGGGAAGCAGGACAGCGTATGGGGACAGGAGTGTTCGGGAAATTTTCCTTGGCCGGAAATTGCAAGACAGCGTTGCATTTACAAACTGCGTTTTTCTGGTGGAAAATCATATTAGTGATGAGCAACGGGATAAAGAGCAGGAAAGACCACAAGAGAAGAGGCAACAAAATTTTAGGTCTGTCCCCAGGGTGGGGATTTTAATCACACAACACATCCCTAGGGTGGGGAATTTGACATGGCCACAATCTTGGATACTGTAGTGAAGGAAAAGCCCTTGGAACGAGGCTGCTTGGAACTAACCCCGCCATCTTGGAAAATATCCAAAGGCGTTTGAATGAACGTCCCACGTTCGTAAGAGATGGCTGAACAAAAGGTGAGTGGTACATACATTGCACCTTTATTGTGTGCAGCAAGGTCTAAAGGGTATAATTTTGGCCACATTTACTCGCCCCAGGGTGGGGGCTTTTGATACTTCTGGCCAATTATGTCGTTGCGGAGTCTGGGAATTTGACTCATTTTTTCAGAAAATGTCAAAATCCCCACCCCATGCCCGACCACCTCCCCCCGGGGCTCAACATTGATAGGTGCATAAGATTATCAGTCAAACGGAAAATGTTGTGAAAGAGATTACTAAGTATGCATTTAATTTCAGTTCTAGTTGTGGATTAAAATTGGTGGTTATTGTTTGCAAAGATTGTTTGTTTACTCCTGTCAGCTCAGAGGTGTTTGATCCATTGATAGGTGCATAAGATTATCAGTCAAACGGAAAATGTTGTGAAAGAGATTACTATGCATTTAATTTCAGTTCTAGTTGTGGATTAAAATTGGTGGTTATTGTTTGCAAGGGTTGTTTGTTTACTCCTGTCAGCTCAGAGGTGTTTGATCCCTGTAAACCACCCAAGAACACGAATGACGATAAATTTTGTACTTTACGCAGAATCATAATTATTTCCATATACACTATATTGCTTTCTGGGATTAGAAACGAGAGCTCCGCTTTTAGTCTTGGCTAAATCTATTTAGTATCACCCAACTAGTGGACTAATGCAAATCCTGCATTTTGATTGGCTATGCTACTACAGGACTATTATTAATAGTCCTTGAGTAGCGAAAAGCGTGATGCTTTCTTTCGTTTTATTCCCAAATAAAAATTTCCTTGACTTGCATTTGCTAACTTTATTATTGCCTTTTCTGTCCGACTAGTTGGGTGATACTAAAAGAATTAGACCCTTCGCCCTCAAGGGTCACGGTTCAATAGCCCATTCGGCTTCGCCTCATGGGCTATTGACCCGTAGGCCTTGCGGGCGAAGGGTCTAATTGTTAAATATTAACTTATTTTCTAACTAAACTCAAGCATACCTGTACATCTCTTCATAAGAAATCGGGATAAATTGCCCAGGATTTTGTTGCAAGATCAAAAGAATTGCACTTTCCAGCTTAGGCCAGTAAATCGCACTATAATTCTCATCGTTGACAGATATCACTGCGGCAAACAATAAGGAAATTGAGCTGGAACTTATTCGACTCTATATCATTGGAATTTTTGGCGGTTTTTTATTTTGGACTCATATTTTACCTCTTGGCTGCCTTTGTACCAAATTTTCTTGAACACCCTCAGTAGACATGATGATTGGATCCTTTAAAACTCTTTTCTCGAAGCATGGCAATTTTATCTGGCAATAAAATCGTCCGCAAGAATTTTCTACGACTCCGGTAGTCGACTAAAAAGTGTCTACCAAGTCCTCCATGTTTGTTTTCCTATTCTCTGAGTGAGGAATGGGTCGAGTTAACGATTTAAGATGGCGGATTGTGAGAATAAAGAGACTTCGAAAAAGAAAGGAAAAAGAAGACAAGATGACAGCGAAGAAGAGTCTGATGAAGATTCTTCAACAGACGCACAGTCAAATGCATCAAGTGAAAGTTTTGATAAAAACATGGTAAATCTTTTGGCGTGTGTCAAATCAAAGAACAACATGCCTGGACTTTTCGTAGGCAGGTGAAATCGAGTGATGTTTGATTAATTCCTAATAATTTTTTGTAGGAAATTCCTGTTGAGTTCGAGGCTTTTTCACCGATCGAGGGAGATTTCAATGGTATTAGATGTCTCTTACAACAGGTGCGTATCAGGAATTAAGACTTAAATCTATTTATGAAAGGGAGAAGTGACCTATCCTCAAGCGGTAATTGTGAAGAACAGCTCCGGTCCCCTCCATCGACAGTCGACCAACTGACCTCACGATGGCGATGACGTCACGTGAAAATCACCAGGGATGTCACTGTTTGGACAGAAAATTATTGCTTCACTGACCCAATTTAGCACCGGCAGGGACCATGGAGGAGAAGCAGATGCCAACCTATGGAGATCTAAAATCTGGAGATTTTTTCCTTCCGGTCTCCCCCCCCCCCCCCCCTCGATCAACCTACCCACTCCCCTCCCCTCCTCTCCTCCCAAAAACGCACCCACCCATCCCCCAGCAGCTCCTTTAGAATACAAGAATATTCTGTCGCCATTGTGAATTTGCGGGAAAACAGGGTACTTATGTCAATAATTTTTATTGGTCAATCGGAGATCCAATCAAACAATCGGTTATGTGGCTATGATAGCTAAAGGAAGCCATTTTGTTTGGTTCTATTAACGTGTGTTTGAAACTCAGAGATGAAGAAATGCATTAAGAAACAATGAAACAAGCCCGGGGGGGTACTCCCTTATAAGGGCTTAATGGGGACGTGCGGCCAGCCAGGATATGTTTTTTTTCGGGATTTTTGTCTTGAACAGGGTATCGAATTTATCATTTTTTGTCTTAATCAGGGTATCGATTTATCAATTTTTGTGTTAAACTGGGTTAACTGTCTTAAACAGGGTATCAAAACTCGGAATTCTGTCTTAAAATTGGTAGGAAAATCAGCAATATTTGTCTTAAACAGGGTCAGGGTATGAGAGGCCGTGCCGCACCTCTCCACCCAGGGATATATTGAGTACCCCCCCGGGGAAACGAGTTAGAAAAAATTGATTTTTTTTAAACTGTGGGGATGCAATTTGAGTCTAGAATGGAGAAACGTCTGTGAAAGGTTCAGAGCCGTTTTTATCCAGGAGATTTAATGACCCGTACGGGAGACCGGGAGATTCGTTCCGTATCCGGGAGACTCCCGGATAATCCGGGAGAGTTGGCACGTATGGAGAAGGGGCTTAACCCATTAGACTAAATGCAATAGATTTTACTCTATCCAACACCAGATGATTTTACTTGTCAATGGGTAAACAATCTCGACCTTCACTCAGAAACTATATCCCCTTTAAACAGGCATTGACCCCTGGGAATGAGACTATTTTACTATGTCTTATGCCAGATGCCAGACATATTACTCGTCAAATATGGGATAGTTCAGAAGTCAACGGGTTTAAGAGCAATGACCCCTCATGCTGGTTATAATTTCTGCTAGATTCTAGATGTAAATAGTTGTGAGGGAGTGTATTAACTGTCTATGCAGAGGGGTTTAACTTTGAATCTGGTTGCATTGTGAAGGGGTTTGCTAAATCTGCGAGCCAGCAAGCCGTGCGAGCCATGTGAATTTCGCTTTAAGTCTAAGCACCCATTTCAAATAGCGCTGATAAAGTTATTAAGTCTAAGCACCCATTTTAAAACGGTTAGCTTTCAATAACTGTGTGACTCACATGTTGACTTGCATGACTCGTAGCCATTGCTCGCATGACTTGCATGGTTCGCTGGCTCGCAGGTTTATAATACTCATTGTGAAGCTTATAACTTGAATTATTGAATTATATTCTAATATCTTTTTACCTCTTTCAGTTATTTCAGAAATACCCTATGGATCTATCCAAATTGTCAGATTTAATTATATCTCAACCAGAAATAGCTACTATAATCAAGGTTTGTCACATCTTTGGTATAGTCCTAAATTCCTGTTTCAATATCATGAATAGTGATTTTGCTACTCGGTAGACTGCAATAATGTTAGTCACTGTTGACAGAAAACTGAAATTCATTAGAAAGAGCAGAGTATGGTAGATATGGAGTACTGTTTAGTCACTGGTCTTTTAGGGTAGTAGCGACATAATATCCTTGAACAGTCGCGCTTACAACCTAACTGTCATGTGCAGTGCAACAGATGTTAGATCATCACTGAGAACACTCACAACCTCCAGCACCAAAGTGCAATGCTCAAGTGTCGTCATAAAGGATTTTACATTGTGATTAGGTATTTACTTTGGGAGTGTGTATTGTTTTTTTCATTCGTCATTTCAGTAAATATTTGTTTATTTGTAGATTGTTTATGGTGACGAAAATGGAACAAGTGAAGATGATGCTGGAGACCAGACAGAGGAATCAGAAGAAGATGTTTATGGAGTGACAACAATGATTGACCTTCACAAACACAAGGTGGGGATTATTATTAAAAGTGCTTTTAATAATGAGCTCAGGCTCAGCGCTGTATAATCACACCAGATGCTCAACCATAGGGTATTGCTTTAACCCATTCATTCCTGAAGCTGCCCCCATTTACGAGTAAAAAACCCTAGCGTTAGACAGTGTAAATCCATAAATCTCGCTCTCAGGATTGAAAGGGGCAAGTACTCGTTATTAGGAGCTTAAACAAGGACGGCAACGACAGCTACCAGAACGTTGTCTAAAAATATTACTCCTCATAATTGTAGTAATTTCACGATTATTCCAAGTCGTTCGGCATGGAAAGTGTGTATCAATATTCCAGAAACAAAATTGGTATGAATGGCGTGGATGTGTGGAGAGAAAATAGGCCTTTTGCAACTAACGATCACATGGTACAAAATCCGCCATGCTGGAGGGCGAGCTCATTATTATTCCCCCACTGGGACATTAAAACAAAGGCAAGTCTTGACTGGTCAGGTCTCTTTGTTTTAATGTCCCAGTGGGGGAATAATAATGAGCTTGCCCTCCAGCATGGCGGATTTTGTACCATGTGATTGTTAGTTGCAAAAAGCCTATTGCAAATTTATCATCAGATGCTCGCATCCTTTACATAACCGCAAATTTTACATCGGTATTGGAGGTTAAAGTTTTCATCTTCGTGGAAACTAAAGATCTGAAAAAGAGGACCAAAAAAAGAAAAGCATTTCTTTTTGTGTACCCACAGGAAAAGGAGACAGTTAAAGAGCTTAAGAAGTTTTTAGTTGACAAATGCAGGGAGTGTGCTTCAAAGGAAACAAGAAGAGAATTTGAAGAAGTGATGGATGGACAACATGCAGTGGGATTTCTTATCAATGAACGGTTCATTAACATTCCACCCCAGATTGCAGTTCCTGTTTACAAAACATTAAGGTGAGGATAGACCTTATGACCACCAGCAGATTCTTTTCTGTTTGTGCTAGGATTGCCCTTAGGCACATAAGTGTGACCGATTTTCAATAGAAGTTCTTCTCTTGATCTCTCTTAATTAATCCTATGCAGGCATTTTGTGTCCTCATGTTATATGAAAAGTTTATGGGAGCAAGCTCCCTTTGATATCTTCATTGACTTTTTCCTCTCTTGTTTACATGAATGTAGTTCAGAAAGTTTTTTTTCTATTGAGACCATCATCTAAAGTTAAATTAAATGATATTTTAATTACATGTAAGAGCCAACTTTGAAGAATTTTAAAACACACCTAGCATTTTTTTCTATCTCTTAGATCGGAGCTGAAGAAGATGCATAAAAAGGTGCGTAAGTATTAAAGGAAAGGAACTGTATTTAAGTGTCTAGTCGTTCTAGTGCTGGAGCACTAATTGGGAACACGGTAAACTGAAATTAAAAATTAATGCAAAGCAAGTCAAATGTGGGTTTTTGAGGATAGGGGAAAACCAGAGTACCCAGAGAAAAACCTCTCGGTGATGAGTAGACCCACATATGACGCTGAATCTGGGAATCAAACCTGGTCCACATTGGTGGGAGGCAAGTGCTCTGACTCACTACTGCACCATCCTTGCACAAATTATTAGAAGGCACACATTATCAGGAGGCTTTCTGACAAAAATCTGACCTTGTCATATGGCAGGTAGTCTCATTAGCTCTCATCAACCAGCCTGCTGAACTCAGACTTGGTTTGTGACTTAGCATCTTCATCACCCTCCTCCTCATCATCAGCGTCATTAGCATCACAAAAAGTGTAAGCTACAGGGTTCAAGTAATAAAGTATCACTAGGTATGAAAGAGTTCTTACATGTATGACACTAGAAAGTTTAGGCAACAATGGTGTTAAAGTGGTACTATGATAAAAAAATAAAAAAATAAAAAAATCACTTCCTTTCTTTCTTCAGATTTTGAAAGTGTGTTTGCTTAACACCTGCCTGGCAAAATTTTGAGCTTTGATTTTTATCCAACGGCTGTTTATTTTTGAGTGTAAGTTTTGGATTTCACTGACCACCATGATTACTCACATTCAAAACTGACCGATTGGACCTCAGAGGGTTGGATCTAGGGAAAAGTGATGTCATTCACTTAATAGCATAAAATTTCAGCGTGTAAACACAGTTTATTATGTATGCAAAACTCAAGGTTAAAATTCTGAAAGCCCTGTGCTGCATAAATTATTACCGGTAATTCAGCCATGTACAAACCCATTGCATTCTTAAACTAGTGAGCCTTTGACATCATTTTCTCCTCGATCCAGCTCTCTCAAGATTTTGAAGTTAGTAATGGTGGACCATTAAATAGGAAAATTCCCACTAAAATAAGCAAGTGTCTTTTTGAAATTAAGGCTTAAAACTTGGGTCACTTAATGTTTAGTTAACATAGTTTTGAAATCCGAAGAAAAAAAAAGAGAGTTGATTTTTTTATCATAGTACCCCTTTCAACAATTCTCAGGATTCTAAGATGTCATCAAACGGTCAGAATTTTTGCCTTTTTGGATAACGATGATCAACCGTGGACTCCATCCCTCAATACATTAATGTGATTGCATGTGGCGAGTGTGCTGAGAAATCTACAAGGAAAAGCTCTTACTTCACATGGGAACACTTGCTGCACAGGCCAGACATAGTGTGGTCATCTGCTAGTGTGGTCATTCATGCTACATGTAAGATTAAGGATCTTCTACGTGAATTAGGCTTTAACTGCATCTAACAGGTGTAAGTCAGACTCTCTGTTTTAACGATGGTGAAATGATCAAGATTATTGAGAGTCCCCCACTGTATAACCCTTTCACCTCTAAAGTGGCCCCCTTGATGAGTAAAATCATCTGGCATTAGACGGAGTATAATCTATATTCTCACGGATGTCACTCTCAGGATGTAAAGGTTTAAACTGTCTTCTAATTCTGTTTGGCCACTATCCTTTACCATCTTCAACTGTCATTTACTTCCATCAAGTTCAAATTTTTCGTGATGGTTGATAATAGTTTTCTCATGATATTTTGATGCAGAATGGCCTGTCGCTAGAACCTCCAGCTGATAGGTCGCATTGAGTACATTCAACTGTTGTGGAATTTTATGTAAATGTCTTTGGAGTGTTTTTCCATTGTTGATAATTAGGGGCAAATGATGCTCTTAAACTATCTTCACTGTCGGTGAATGAAGTAAATGTATATATTTTAAGTGTGGGTTATAAATGAAAGGGAAATCCTTGCACTCATCTG
>NC_090874.1:8008588-8023588 GCF_036669935.1 Montipora foliosa
AATCTCCATGAAAAGCTTGCTCCATTACCCACTTACCTTTCTGAGCACCTAATTCTAAGATGATGAAAGGTTTCTCAGAAACTCTTCCTACCAAAATAAAGCCTACCAAATGCCCAGCAAGTTGAAAAAAAAAAATGAGGCAAGGAAAGCGAAAAGAGAGGAAAGGAGAGAAAGCGAAAAGTGAAAGTCGAAAGTGTTGTGCTACTTTTAAACCCCAAAACTATGTCGAAATTTTGCTTTCTGCGCATGCCGAAATTTGCAAGCGCTTATTTTGCACCTGGCTGAAAAGGCCGCGGAGTCTACAACCTGGAAACGGGTTTGTAGGGAAGTTTAGCTCTTAAACAGCACGACAGTGACCAAAAAACCCCTCAACTATAGCTTCAAAACGTGTTTTTCGGCCAAATCTCTAGTAGCCAAAGGGTTAATGCGTATTTTACGAATGCGCATGCGTTCTGTACTAACTCTGCTTACCACATGAACAAGAACAAGGAAAAAAATTCAGAACTATAGACTATCCTTAGTTTTTATTACACTAATAGAGAAGCTGCCGTAGTCAAGGGGTTAATCACGTATGCTCAGGGACCGATTAATCTCTCCCTCTGGATCGAAAGTAGCACGGGGGACCCCAAACAGAGTTTTTCCCTTTTTTTTTTTTTTTTTTCCTCAAACCCTTTGATTACTATCTGGCAAAATACGTCCAGCTTTATCCACGGTCCTATCTTGTAACGTCATCACTTTTAATGGTCAGGAACAGCTTTGTCCACTAACTTGTGCAGGGAGAAGAGATCTCTCAAACTATACCTGAATGAGCACAATTCAGTCAAGGAAACTGGAGAAACGGCCAAAAAAACCATGTAACACTGACCTGAAATCTCCATGAAAAGCTTGCTCCATTACCCACTTACCTTTCTGAGCACCAAATTCTAAGATGATGAAAGGTTTCTCAGAAACTCTTCCTACCAAAATAAAGCCTACCAAATGCCCAGCAAGTTGAAAAAAAAAATGAGGCAAGGAAAGCGAAAAGAGAGGAAAGGAGAGAAAGCGAAAAGTGAAAGTCGAAAGTGTTGTGCTACTTTTAAACCCCAAAACTATGTCGAAATTTTGCTTTCTGCGCATGCCGAAATTTGCAAGCGCTTATTTTGCACCTGGCTGAAAAGGCCGCGGAGTCTACAACCTGGAAACGGGTTTGTAGGGAGGTTTAGCTCTTAAACAGCACGACAGTGACCAAAAAACCCCTCAACTATAGCTTCAAAACGTGTTTTTCGGCCAAATCTCTAGTAGCCAAAGGGTTAATGCGTATTTTACGAATGCGCATGCGTTCTGTACTAACTCTGCTTACCACATGAACAAGAACAAGGAAAAAAATTCAGAACTATAGACTATCCTTAGTTTTTATTACACTAATAGAGAAGCTGCCGTAGTCAAGGGGTTAATCACGTATGGCTCAGGGACCGATTAATCTCTCCCTCTGGATCGAAAGTAGCACGGGGGACCCCAAAACAGAGTTTTTCCCTTTTTTTTTTTTTTTTTTCCTCAAACCCTTTGATTACTATCTGGCAAAATACGTCCAGCTTTATCCACGGTCCTATCTTGTAACGTCATCACTTTTAATGGTCAGGAACAGCTTTGTCCACTAACTTGTGCAGGGAGAAGAGATCTCTCAAACTATACCTGAATGAGCACAATTCAGTCAAGGAAACTGGAGAAACGGCCAAAAAAACCATGTAACACTGACCTGAAATCTCCATGAAAAGCTTGCTCCTTTACCCACTTACCTTTCTGAGCACCTAATTCTAAGATGATGAAAGGTTTCTCAGAAACTCTTCCTACCAAAATAAAGCCTACCAAATGCCCAGCAAGTTGAAAAAAAAAATGAGGCAAGGAAAGCGAAAGAGAGGAAAGGAGAGAAAGCGAAAAGTGAAAGTCGAAAGTGTTGTGCTACTTTTTAAAACCCCAAAACTATGTCGAAATTTTGCTTTCTGCGCATGCCGAAATTTGCAAGCGCTTATTTTGCACCTGGCTGAAAAGCCGCGGAGTCTACAACCTGGAAACGGGTTTGTAGGGAGGTTTAGCTCTTAAACAGCACGACAGTGACCAAAAAACCCTCAACTATAGCTTCAAAACGTGTTTTTCGGCCAAATCTCTAGTAGCCAAAGGGTTAATGCGTATTTTACGAATGCGCATGCGTTCTGTACTAACTCTGCTTACCACATGAACAAGAACAAGGAAAAAAATTCAGAACTATAGACTATCCTTAGTTTTTATTACACTAATAGAGAAGCTGCCGTAGTCAAGGGTTAATCACGTATGGCTCAGGGACCGATTAATCTCTCCCTCTGGATCGAAAGTAGCACGGGGGACCCCAAACAGAGTTTTTCCCTTTTTTTTTTTTTTTTTTTCCTCAAACCCTTTGATTACTATCTGGCAAAATACGTCCAGCTTTATCCACGGTCCTATCTTGTAACGTCATCACTTTTAATGGTCAGGAACAGCTTTGTCCACTAACTTGTGCAGGGAGAAGAGATCTCTCAAACTATACCTGAATGAGCACAATTCAGTCAAGGAAACTGGAGAAACGGCCAAAAAAACCATGTAACACTGACCTGAAATCTCCATGAAAAGCTTGCTCCTTTACCCACTTACCTTTCTGAGCACCTAATTCTAAGATGATGAAAGGTTTCTCAGAAACTCTTCCTACCAAAATAAAGCCTACCAAATGCCCAGCAAGTTGAAAAAAAAATGAGGCAAGGAAAGCGAAAAGAGAGGGAAGGAGAGAAAGCGAAAAGTGAAAGTCGAAAGTGTTGTGCTACTTTTAAACCCCAAAACTATGTCGAAATTTTGCTTTCTGCGCATGCCGAAATTTGCAAGCGCTTATTTTGCACCTGCTGAAAAGGCCGCGGAGTCTACAACCTGGAAACGGGTTTGTAGGAAGGTTTAGCTCTTAAACAGCACGACAGTGACCAAAAAACCCCTCAACTATAGCTTCAAAACGTGTTTTTCGGCCAAATCTCTAGTAGCCAAAGGGTTAATGCGTATTTTACGAATGCGCATGCGTTCTGTACTAACTCTGCTTACCACATGAACAAGAACAAGGAAAAAAATTCAGAACTATAGACTATCCTTAGTTTTTATTACACTAATAGAGAAGCTGCCGTAGTCAAGGGGTTAATCACGTATGGCTCAGGGACCGATTAATCTCTCCCTCTTTGGATCGAAAGTAGCACGGGGGACCCCAAACAGAGTTTTTGCAATTTTATTTTGTTTTTTTTTTTTTTTTTCAAACCCTTTAATTACTATCTGGCAAAATACGTCCAGCTTTATCCACGGTCCTATCTTGTAACGTCATCACTTTTAATGGTCAGGAACAGCTTTGTCCACTAACTTGTGCAGGGAGAAGAGATCTCTCAAACTATACCTGAATGAGCACAATTCAGTCAAGGAAACTGGAGAAACGGCCAAAAAAACCATGTAACACTGACCTGAAATCTCCATGAAAAGCTTGCTCCATTACCCACTTACCTTTCTGAGCACCTAATTCTAAGATGATGAAAGGTTTCTCAGAAACTCTTCCTACCAAAATAAAGCCTACCAAATGCCCAGCAAGTTGAAAAAAAAATGAGGCAAGGAAAGCGAAAAGAGAGGAAGGAGAGAAAGCGAAAAGTGAAAGTCGAAAGTGTTGTGCTACTTTTAAACCCCAAAACTATGTCGAAATTTTGCTTTCTGCGCATGCCGAAATTTGCAAGCGCTTATTTTGCACCTGGCTGAAAAGGCCGCGGAGTCTACAACCTGGAAACGGGTTTGTAGGGAAGTTTAGCTCTTAAACAGCACGACAGTGACCAAAAAACCCCTCAACTATAGCTTCAAAACGTGTTTTTCGGCCAAATCTCTAGTAGCCAAAGGGTTAATGCGTATTTTACGAATGCGCATGCGTTCTGTACTAACTCTGCTTACCACATGAACAAGAACAAGGAAAAAATTCAGAACTATAGACTATCCTTAGTTTTTATTACACTAATAGAGAAGCTGCCGTAGTCAAGGGGTTAATCACGTATGGCTCAGGGACCGATTAATCTCTCCCTCTGGATCGAAAGTAGCACGGGGGACCCCAAACAGAGTTTTTCCCTTTTTTTTTTTTTTTTTTTCCTCAAACCCTTTGATTACTATCTGGCAAAATACGTCCAGCTTTATCCACGGTCCTATCTTGTAACGTCATCACTTTTAATGGTCAGGAACAGCTTTGTCCACTAACTTGTGCAGGGAGAAGAGATCTCTCAAACTATACCTGAATGAGCACAATTCAGTCAAGGAAACTGGAGAAACGGCCAAAAAAACCATGTAACACTGACCTGAAATCTCCATGAAAAGCTTGCTCCTTTACCCACTTACCTTTCTGAGCACCTAATTCTAAGATGATGAAAGGTTTCTCAGAAACTCTTCCTACCAAAATAAAGCCTACCAAATGCCCAGCAAGTTGAAAAAAAAAATGAGGCAAGGAAAGCGAAAAGAGAGGGAAGGAGAGAAAGCGAAAAGTGAAAGTCGAAAGTGTTGTGCTACTTTTAAACCCCAAAACTATGTCGAAATTTTGCTTTCTGCGCATGCCGAAATTTGCAAGCGCTTATTTTGCACCTGGCTGAAAAGGCCGCGGAGTCTACAACCTGGAAACGGGTTTGTAGGAAGGTTTAGCTCTTAAACAGCACGACAGTGACCAAAAAACCCCTCAACTATAGCTTCAAAACGTGTTTTTCGGCCAAATCTCTAGTAGCCAAAGGGTTAATGCGTATTTTACGAATGCGCATGCGTTCTGTACTAACTCTGCTTACCACATGAACAAGAACAAGGAAAAAAATTCAGAACTATAGACTATCCTTAGTTTTTATTACACTAATAGAGAAGCTGCCGTAGTCAAGGGGTTAATCACGTATGGCTCAGGGACCGATTAATCTCTCCCTCTTTGGATCGAAAGTAGCACGGGGGACCCCAAACAGAGTTTTTGCAATTTTATTTTGTTTTTTTGTTTTTTTTCTCAAACCCTTTAATTACTATCTGGCAAAATACGTCCAGCTTTATCCACGGTCCTATCTTGTAACGTCATCACTTTTAATGGTCAGGAACAGCTTTGTCCACTAACTTGTGCAGGGAGAAGAGATCTCTCAAACTATACCTGAATGAGCACAATTCAGTCAAGGAAACTGGAGAAACGGCCAAAAAAACCATGTAACACTGACCTGAAATCTCCATGAAAAGCTTGCTCCATTACCCACTTACCTTTCTGAGCACCTAATTCTAAGATGATGAAAGGTTTCTCAGAAACTCTTCCTACCAAAATAAAGCCTACCAAATGCCCAGCAAGTTGAAAAAAAAAATGAGGCAAGGAAAGCGAAAAGAGAGGAAAGGAGAGAAAGCGAAAAGTGAAAGTCGAAAGTGTTGTGCTACTTTTAAACCCCAAAACTATGTCGAAATTTTGCTTTCTGCGCATGCCGAAATTTGCAAGCGCTTATTTTGCACCTGGCTGAAAAGGCCGCGGAGTCTACAACCTGGAAACGGGTTTGTAGGGAAGTTTAGCTCTTAAACAGCACGACAGTGACCAAAAAACCCCTCAACTATAGCTTCAAAACGTGTTTTTCGGCCAAATCTCTAGTAGCCAAAGGGTTAATGCGTATTTTACGAATGCGCATGCGTTCTGTACTAACTCTGCTTACCACATGAACAAGAACAAGGAAAAAAATTCAGAACTATAGACTATCCTTAGTTTTTATTACACTAATAGAGAAGCTGCCGTAGTCAAGGGGTTAATCACGTATGGCTCAGGGACCGATTAATCTCTCCCTCTGGATCGAAAGTAGCACGGGGGACCCCAAACAGAGTTTTTCCCTTTTTTTTTTTTTTTTTTCCTCAAACCCTTTGATTACTATCTGGCAAAATACGTCCAGCTTTATCCACGGTCCTATCTTGTAACGTCATCACTTTTAATGGTCAGGAACAGCTTTGTCCACTAACTTGTGCAGGGAGAAGAGATCTCTCAAACTATACCTGAATGAGCACAATTCAGTCAAGGAAACTGGAAAACGGCCAAAAAACCATGTAACACTGACCTGAAATCTCCATGAAAAGCTTGCTCCTTTACCCACTTACCTTTCTGAGCACCTAATTCTAAGATGATGAAAGGTTTCTCAGAAACTCTTCCTACCAAAATAAAGCCTACCAAATGCCCAGCAAGTTGAAAAAAAAATGAGGCAAGGAAAGCGAAAAGAGAGGGAAGGAGAGAAAGCGAAAAGTGAAAGTCGAAAGTGTTGTGCTACTTTTAAACCCCAAAACTATGTCGAAATTTTGCTTTCTGCGCATGCCGAAATTTGCAAGCGCTTATTTTGCACCTGGCTGAAAAGGCCGCGGAGTCTACAACCTGGAAACGGGTTTGTAGGGAGGTTTAGCTCTTAAACAGCACGACAGTGACCAAAAAACCCCTCAACTATAGCTTCAAAACGTGTTTTTTCGGCCAAATCTCTAGTAGCCAAAGGGTTAATGCGTATTTTACGAATGCGCATGCGTTCTGTACTAACTCTGCTTACCACATGAACAAGAACAAGGAAAAAAATTCAACACTATAGACTATCCTTAGTTTTTATTACACTAATAGAGAAGCTGCCGTAGTCAAGGGGTTAATCACGTATGGCTCAGGGACCGATTAATCTCTCCCTCTGGATCGAAAGTAGCACGGGGGACCCCAAACAGAGTTTTTCCCTTTTTTTTTTTTTTTTTCCTCAAACCCTTTGATTACTATCTGGCAAAATACGTCCAGCTTTATCCACGGTCCTATCTTGTAACGTCATCACTTTTAATGGTCAGGAACAGCTTTGTCCACTAACTTGTGCAGGGAGAAGAGATCTCTCAAACTATACCTGAATGAGCACAATTCAGTCAAGGAAACTGGAGAAACGGCCAAAAAAACCATGTAACACTGACCTGAAATCTCCATGAAAAGCTTGCTCCTTTACCCACTTACCTTTCTGAGCACCTAATTCTAAGATGATGAAAGGTTTCTCAGAAACTCTTCCTACCAAAATAAAGCCTACCAAATGCCCAGCAAGTTGAAAAAAAAAATGAGGCAAGGAAAGCGAAAAGAGAGGGAAGGAGAGAAAGCGAAAAGTGAAAGTCGAAAGTGTTGTGCTACTTTTAAACCCCAAAACTATGTCGAAATTTTGCTTTCTGCGCATGCCGAAATTTGCAAGCGCTTATTTTGCACCTGGCTGAAAAGGCCGCGGAGTCTACAACCTGGAAACGGGTTTGTAGGAAGGTTTAGCTCTTAAACAGCACGACAGTGACCAAAAAACCCCTCAACTATAGCTTCAAAACGTGTTTTTCGGCCAAATCTCTAGTAGCCAAAGGGTTAATGCGTATTTTACGAATGCGCATGCGTTCTGTACTAACTCTGCTTACCACATGAACAAGAACAAGGAAAAAAATTCAGAACTATAGACTATCCTTAGTTTTTATTACACTAATAGAGAAGCTGCCGTAGTCAAGGGGTTAATCACGTATGGCTCAGGGACCGATTAATCTCTCCCTCTTTGGATCGAAAGTAGCACGGGGGACCCCAAACAGAGTTTTTGCAATTTTATTTTGTTTTTTTGTTTTTTTTTCTCAAACCCTTTAATTACTATCTGGCAAAATACGTCCAGCTTTATCCACGGTCCTATCTTGTAACGTCATCACTTTTAATGGTCAGGAACAGCTTTGTCCACTAACTTGTGCAGGGAGAAGAGATCTCTCAAACTATACCTGAATGAGCACAATTCAGTCAAGGAAACTGGAGAAACGGCCAAAAAAACCATGTAACACTGACCTGAAATCTCCATGAAAAGCTTGCTCCATTACCCACTTACCTTTCTGAGCACCTAATTCTAAGATGATGAAAGGTTTCTCAGAAACTCTTCCTACCAAAATAAAGCCTACCAAATGCCCAGCAAGTTGAAAAAAAAAATGAGGCAAGGAAAGCGAAAAGAGAGGAAAGGAGAGAAAGCGAAAAGTGAAAGTCGAAAGTGTTGTGCTACTTTTAAACCCCAAAACTATGTCGAAATTTTGCTTTCTGCGCATGCCGAAATTTGCAAGCGCTTATTTTGCACCTGGCTGAAAAGGCCGCGGAGTCTACAACCTGGAAACGGGTTTGTAGGGAGGTTTAGCTCTTAAACAGCACGACAGTGACCAAAAAACCCCTCAACTATAGCTTCAAAACGTGTTTTTCGGCCAAATCTCTAGTAGCCAAAGGGTTAATGCGTATTTTACGAATGCGCATGCGTTCTGTACTAACTCTGCTTACCACATGAACAAGAACAAGGAAAAAAATTCAGAACTATAGACTATCCTTAGTTTTTATTACACTAATAGAGAAGCTGCCGTAGTCAAGGGGTTAATCACGTATGGCTCAGGGACCGATTAATCTCTCCCTCTGGATCGAAAGTAGCACGGGGGACCCCAAACAGAGTTTTTCCCTTTTTTTTTTTTTTTTTTTCCTCAAACCCTTTGATTACTATCTGGCAAAATACGTCCAGCTTTATCCACGGTCCTATCTTGTAACGTCATCACTTTTAATGGTCAGGAACAGCTTTGTCCACTAACTTGTGCAGGGAGAAGAGATCTCTCAAACTATACCTGAATGAGCACAATTCAGTCAAGGAAACTGGAGAAACGGCCAAAAAAACCATGTAACACTGACCTGAAATCTCCATGAAAAGCTTGCTCCTTTACCCACTTACCTTTCTGAGCACCTAATTCTAAGATGATGAAAGGTTTCTCAGAAACTCTTCCTACCAAAATAAAGCCTACCAAATGCCCAGCAAGTTGAAAAAAAAATGAGGCAAGGAAAGCGAAAAGAGAGGGAAGGAGAGAAAGCGAAAAGTGAAAGTCGAAAGTGTTGTGCTACTTTTAAACCCCAAAACTATGTCGAAATTTTGCTTTCTGCGCATGCCGAAATTTGCAAGCGCTTATTTTGCACCTGGCTGAAAAGGCCGCGGAGTCTACAACCTGGAAACGGGTTTGTAGGGAGGTTTAGCTCTTAAACAGCACGACAGTGACCAAAAAACCCCTCAACTATAGCTTCAAAACGTGTTTTTCCGCCAAATCTCTAGTAGCCAAAGGGTTAACTCGTTCTCAGTCCATTTAGGAAAAACTAACAAGATGAGTAACGCTCTGACTCGTTCATTGCGCTTAAGGCAGTCATGGGGGTTTCGGGTGCAGCCAATCTGCAACCAAGGGAACGAAATGCTTAAGCCTTTGAAGGGTTGCAGGGGCATACTCCCCTAAAAAAAAACAAAAACAAAATATAGACCTCTGAGAGAACCTTTCTTCTGTATTGCGAACAAACAAAATCATCTCACACGAAGTCGAGGCAATCCCGTGCGTCGGTTTTTTGAATTGTGCACCATTTGGCTTTCTACACTCTGTTCATGCTAGGATCGCCTGAGGGTAAAACAAGGACGAAAACGACAGAGCATCGTGATAGTCTAAAAAGACTCGGAAAGCAGCGAGTCAGACAAAAGGTGCAAAAATAAGGAAAAAGGCGAGTGAAACGGGAGGCGGGAAACAATCGCCGAAAACGGCAAGGTTCCGACAAAAACGGAAGAGTTGGAGTTTGCGAAAATGCCCGACAATGCATAATGAATAAATGGCAAGGAAGGTCTGATATCGTACACACCCACAAACAAACCTTGTCCAAGGAAAATTGGAAAAGGAAACTTGTCTTTCGACGCACCAGCAAGTAACAATTGTCAATGGCTCATATAAGCAAAGGAAAACTTGGCCTACTCGGAATAAGGCCTTGCCTCGTGGTTTCAAAGCTTGTGTGGATTTAAACAGGTATTTACGTCACGCGAATCCAAACAAGGTTAGAGGAATTGTATATTTGCGCTAATGGATGATTTATTATTATTTTCTTTGTTGCCCTTTTTTCAACAATATTTTTACACTGGCAATTCACTTCAGCCCTTTTTAGCTCAAAGTGAGGCGAAGTGCTGACTCCTATACTCCGTTTACAATAAACAGTCAAACATATTTTACAATTTCATTAAACAGGGTTTACATTTTGTGGCGTTCACACTGCATGCCTAATTTGTAGGATAGAACCCTCACAAAATATACATCGATAAAAATCTCTAGTTAACAAACACAGTATGAAGCGTTCTGAACTCTTGCGGCTTCAAAGTGACGCAGTACTTGCTCGGTTTGGTGTGTGGAGGCACAGGAATAGTTACTCGTCCAAGCTGGGGTGCCTGTGCCTTCTCTTGGAGAACCTGCATGGATATGAAAAACAAATATATGGAGTAACAGCTAACGGAGCGATGGACTAAGCCGAACCTCAAAAAAACAGAACATTGAAACGGTTTAAGTACGAAGAAGGAGAAAAGGAACCAGAAGTGTGTAGGGATCGCTGTGACAAACAGAAAGACGACATCCTGAGTTTAGGGATTTGTCCATTCAGCAAAATATTGACCAACATTAAAAGAGACGGCCCTTCGAAAAATTAGACTTTCAAATTTAGTCAACGTAACCCTAACTGCATTTTGTGGCGGTATGACAAAAACTCAAGACTTTTCACACTCCAAGGAATTGGAATCAAAATCACTTCAAAACAACATGGTGATTTTGTAAAATTCGTTTTAAGCAAATCTCATAATTGATATTAAAAGCTGTGGCACTGACACTTGATTCCGTATCATTACCTTCGAAAATGTTGGGGAGAGAAAGGACGAGAAGGCGCTCGGCGTCGTTCCTCCAGGATACTCTGATGCTATCAACTTCTGAATTTTGCCTTGCAACTGAAAAGGAAACCATAACTTGAATTTACAAACAGAATCTCATTTCTC
Organism: Montipora foliosa; assembly: GCF_036669935.1. Classification (NCBI taxonomy): domain Eukaryota; kingdom Metazoa; phylum Cnidaria; class Anthozoa; order Scleractinia; family Acroporidae; genus Montipora; species Montipora foliosa. The sequence continues at coordinate 8,019,445 of NC_090874.1, forward strand.
CATCTTCCGGCAAATAACACAATTTAATTTGAAAACGCGCCAAAAGTTCAACTTTGTGAACTTCCGGGAAACGGGCCCTAAATCCCGTTTCCCGAAAGTCCCGAAAAGTGACCATTTCAAGTGTTGTAACACCCCTTTATCTCCTCAAAATGAAGTTCGCTGAAGACAGGAAACTACGAAATTGTGTTGTTGGTTTTTTTAACCACGAAAACATGTTTTACGAGAACTAATTTCGAATAAACGGATCGATGTTTCAAAATCGACCCGTTTTTGAGATTTAGTTAAGGGACGAGCAAAGGAACGTATTCGTATTCTTATTCTTAGTATTGGACTGGAACTAGCTTGCAATTGAGGGTAATGCGGGGAAATCTCCCCGCATTAGCCTCCATTGCAAGCTGGTTCCAGTCCAATACTGAGAACATGAATATGGTCTATTGGCACTCGTTTCCAGCATAGTTAGTCGACTAACTATGTTTCCAGCGGCGGGTAACACACTTAAGAGCAAAGTAATTACTGTTGATAGAGCGAGTTTCAATCGAGTATCGTAAAACCAAAACCAAAGTAATTACTTTGACAAATCAAAAAGGACGGAGACAATCCAGTAAACCAAGCAAACCTCGAAGTAATTACAAGTAGCCGACACAAAGCGCGGGCCACGATTGGTTTTGGTTTCACTTCTGATTGGTTGAAAAAGTGGAGCGATAATTTTGAACAAATCACTGAGTGAAGTAATGAACCAAAGTAATTATCTTATTATTTTCGGATCTCAATTGAAAACCGCTCTATGTTGATAGAAATTTAATGTTTCCCAGTAGTTTTGTCTCGGATGACACTTCAGACACCCGCCACAGTATCTGCAGCATGCGCGGCTTGTGGAAAGAAACGCGCGCTCAATCCGCAGGGTGCACCCTACACAAATCCTTGATTTCCTTGATCGACGCAATTGTTTTACTCACTTCCTCCTTCTGTTTCTTGAGATCGCGCAGAATAGCCGTTCGTTCAATCAAGTGATTGGCAGGTGTCAATTTACTGAGCAAAGGAACCGAGCCTGTTCAAGATCAAAGCAAAACGAGAACTAAAGAAATGCAAATAAAACGATGATGAAAAGCTTTCTCGTTAACCGTCAAGATAATTATTTTACCTGATGTCCTGTTGGATATATCAACCACTTTGGGAAAGGCGCTCATCTTTTGGAGGTTCTAGTACAAGAAGAACATGAAGAAGACGAGTAATGAGTAACGCACCATCGGGTTACCCGTGACTGGAGTCTTAAACATATTCATGCACATTGCTTCACCTCCATAAGCCTATTGGTTTCTCTTGTCACAGCATTGAGAGCGGGCATTTCTTCCTTCTCCATTTTCTCCTCATTAGATCCTTGCTCAGTTTTCTCTTCAGGTTCCACGCGTGGCTGAATTTTAGGCGGAATGTATATCTTTGGTAAATCTTCAAGCTGTGTCTAAAAAGGAACAAAACAAGGCCATGATTCTTTTGAAGTTTGAGACCAAAAACGAATTGGGTGGACAAATATTGCGACACGTGAATTTTAACTCTAAAATTTATAATTTTGTAAAAAGTTAAGAAAGCTGTAATTTCTTTTCACTTTTCCACCGGTCGTTAAAAATCAGTTCAGTTTTGCTGACCGATGGAAGGAATTCGGTTCGGAGAACACGAATGGTGTGTCCTTTTGCGTTTAAATTCCCTCTTCCTCTTTGAACACATGTCACGCTACTAAAAAGACGGCATGAAATACGTCGTCGTGCGCTTTCGGTCACCACAATCCGTTATTTTTTATTCAGTTGTTTTAAGACCCTGACTGTTGGTCCGTCCACCGGTGCGCGGTGCTGTTTGATCGACCGAGCAGCCGTGAGACGCCGTACCTTTAGTTGTTGGCTTTTAAGTCGTATATTTTCATTCCTGAGGTGTTTCAGAGCAATCTTCAGGGATTCCACCTACCAAGAAAATTCAGAACATTTTCAGATGACAGATCATTGTTCGCTTTGCTTGCAAACAACTTATCACTTTGCCAAATTACTCTCTCGCACGCGCATTGCTTTCTTTCTTCGCCCCTCCGCAGAAATTAAGGTCAAACGGTGCACGACAAAAGAACGTTTCACTGTTAAGAGCTTAGTAACCTGGCCTTTACCTGGCCTTTACCTGGCCTCCTTCCTTTTCTTATGCGAACGATATTACCATGCTAATTAGTTGGAATTTAAAGAAGAGCAGTGAGGTTTCTATCAAAACAAGGTCAACTCTAGTCTCACTTTCATTCACAGGCCAGGTAACTAAGCAGGGAACTTAAGCAACGACGACGGCGACGGAAACGAGAACGTCATCTCAAAATATAAATTCACGTTACTGTAATCACTTCGTCACTATTTCAACTTTGTTAATGTGGCAGGGATGTGGTAGTTCCTCAAGAATGAGACTGGTCGGAACGGCGCTTATTTTAGAGGAGAAAATAAAAATTTATCTTCAAAGGCTAAAGTTCTTCATGAAACCTCAAATTTGGTTATTTCAAGTTGTTGTTTTGCTGACGACGGCAAAGAAATGGACAAAAGTGAAAAATGCACGTGCTGGGCGTACAAAGCTATTGTTTTGCTCACTAAGGGCCTGTTCACATGGAGGTGGGGAACACCAGGTAGGTGAGGTACCCCGCCTTCCCGTAGTGAAAAAAGGCGAGCCTTCACATGCAATAGGAAAAGCCCCGGGGCGCTGGGGTAAGGTTTCCAAATGTTCAAACTAAAGACAAATGCCTGAATGAACATCACCCCAGTCAGGCGGGGTACCCACCGTAATTAAGCATTCGCATGGAGAAAACTCATCCCACCTAAGCGGGTTACCCGGCCCGGCTGACCGGGTAACCCGCCTCGGTGAGGTACCCCACTTCTCATGTGAACACAATCAAGAAAAAAAGAGAGCCTGTATGGAGAGATTGGTTACCCGACCGAGGCGGGGTACCTAACCTACCCGGGGTCCCCCACCTCCATGTAAACAGGCCCTAAATATGAACATTTTTGACGTTCTCGTTGCCGTCGCCGTTGTCATAGACCTAATCGGCTAACTCAATGTTGTACCCAATTCAAATCCTCCGGGATTAAGATTCTTTGTGTATTGTATTTGCATGATAATGTAGCATTCATATTTAAATGATATGGAAATACCTGGAACAAAACGTTTTATTCCCAAAGGGTTTGAATTGGGTACAACATTGAGTTAGCCGATTAGGTCTATTGCTTAAGTCCCCTACTCCCTTCTATCAGTCCACGATAACCTGGCCCGCCGACGGTTTTCTCCGTTTGACCCGAGTAGCATGATAACCATAGCCAATAATAAACTCGAGAGTTTTCTTTTGGCATTATTAAGGGGTAGGACTGGCACTGGAAGCTCGTGCAAATAAGCTTGCATGAATCAGCTAAGCCATCATCGAAAGTCAAGCGAATGACTCCAAACCGTTTGCAACTGATAAGTGATAATATACGTTACTTCTACGCAGCTCGCCGAAAGAGGACGTAAGGGAATGTGAGGCGCTTGATTACCTGTGAAAGAATTATGGGTGAATCCTTAATAACCACTTGGACGGGCTGCTGTCCTGCCCCTGCACTACCCCTGAGAGGAGAGCCACCACCAGCCTTTCCAGCGGCTGCGCCTACGAAAAAAGGAAATAATGAGAAACGTAAGGGAATGAAATCAAGGCTGTGATAGGAGTCCATGACCAGAGGAGCCTGCAACTTCGATGTACTTATTTATTTTTATAACCTCGAGGGCTAAACTTACTAAATGCTGACTGGGTGAGACATGGGCATTTTTCATTAATTTTGGAAATTACCCCAGGCAAAATTACTTTCATTATCTTCATGTAGCAAATATTTTTTAGCAGGGCTGGTTTCATTGCTTTGGCGTTGTTGTACAAATTAAATTTCACTAAGCTGATACATGCGTTTTACAGCTCCCTGCCGCTAACTGAAAACTGAAAATTGCGCAACAGCGTGCGTTTTTTACTTTCTTAATAAAAAAAAATGTTTATTAATTCTTAATAAAAAAATATATATATACAAGAAACAAATAATCGCAACTTTCCTCGGAAAATAAAAAATATATATTCAAATTCTTTAATTTTATTCGGCCCCATGCGATTACCTAT
>NC_090874.1:8028588-8033588 GCF_036669935.1 Montipora foliosa
AACGTCTCTTGTGGTAATTAATTTACCTTAGTCACCTCGAAGGATACAACCACATTTTGTCCTAATCGATGGGTTCTACGGCCATAGTAATCAGCGAGACTTTCACGCGATCTTCCTAACCCTAACCTTGCCATGTTTCTTAACAAAGACCCCAAAAACTCGATTTTGATCCGAAACAAGTTTGGTATATACCCACCCAGAAGACAACCTGTTAAATCTTACCTCTTTGTTTATATTCTCTAGGCGTTTCTCCAACAATCCGATTCTTATGTTAGCCTGGCTTAATTCTTCATTCTGCAGAAAAAGTGAATCATATACGAAAAAGGTAAATAAAAAATGCCCTCTGAGCAATCTAATTCGCGTACGAAAGAAAAGTCTCTTCACGGTCTAAGGAAACTACAACCCTAGAGCTTTTCAAGAGGATTTTAGAGGAGCAAGAGAGACATTTCTTTGTTGTTCCCCTTTATATAACGTTTTTTTGCAAAACGCCCGCCTTGTGTTTTTAACGCATTTCTGCGCCTCCTTCATGTATATTCCGTAGAGTTCGCCCATACTCTTTTATTGTTAAAGTTGGGCGTAGAAATATCTAATTCCCATTCGCGATCGTAACGTGATACGAACGGAAACCGGAAGGGGACATGTTGTATGCCTGGACAGTAGTCTCTCCCAGATTCAGTTTTTAAACTAATTGTCCGTAATAGTGAAAAGATACTTCGCAATATAAATGTAGTTGTACCTAGGGTAGGTAGAATGGAAAACAGCTCAGATCCGATTGCCTTTCGTGGCTCAAAAAACTCTGGTGCTCAAAATACCAAAAAGTAATTGATAGCATGCAGGATCGGTAAGTACGGGTTTTTCGTAAGGGTGGTTGAAATTAAGAAGACGATTGGCCGGTGGTCTTCAGCCCTTCTGGGGCCCGTTTCTCGATTGTCCCAAAAACCTATTTGTGAAACTGCGAACCACTTGTTTTGGAAAGGCGACCTTTTAACATATTTTCACGCTAACCAAAAGAAACATGTCTGTGAAGTTTGACGACTTAAATCCTCTCCAATCTTGAGCTACAAAGGGAATTGTGACACCCGAAAATGGCCCGTAAAAGTTTCGGGACTTTCGAGAAACGGGCCCCTGCTCCGGTTCACGCTCATTCCAATTCATTGTCACTACTCACACTTACCTTCAATTTCATATTTTTCTTGAGGTCCATGAACTCGTTCTCTTTCTGCAGAAGTTTTTCTTCCACACCAGCAGAATCGAACAGTTCGGATTTAAAGGCCTTTGCACGCTGCAGATAAGGAGGATCCACCTGAAGGAAAAACAAATACTGAAGATTTAGCAGCTCAATGGTTTTCCCTTCTCTGCTTCATCGCATACAAGCTGAGCTTACACTCAGGCGCTAGCAGTTGTTATGACGGCAGTTGTCCTTGCTCTCCCCAATCCCTTATTTTGATCGCGCCACAAAGTAATTCAAATAGACTGTTTTGCTAACGTTAAGTTTGTAGTGAACTCTGGGTAGGCCAAATCCTCTTTTTTGGGAGGGTGAGGAGGGGAGGGAGGGGGGGGGGGGGCAAGGGGGCTAATGCCCAGTTACATGGTTCATTGGAATTAACAGTCTTGTCCGTTTGTTTCAGAAGGAGCTTACCATAAAAAAGGTAGCCTAACCGAAAGCAAGACTCTCTGAACAACCCAATGGAGAAGCCGATATCTCAGGCTAATTCTTTTTCCATTACGCGGTTTCCCACAAAACAACTTGAATAATCGCACCAATGATAACTACAAAACAAAAGCAATGTTATCCACATAAACAAGGAAGAGATTTAAAAGTAAGTACCTTTGCCTCCTCCTTAGTTTCCGCATCATAATCACCTTCTTGCATTTTGGTCACAAAAGAGTACAGAAACGAGATGACTTCATGAAAAGTTTGACTGTAAAGTAAAAACAACAAAAGCTACGGATGCATATAACAACAGCAATCCCAAATGTCACATCAGCTTCTAACCGAAATAGAAATTCTAATCGAGGCGGGGAGAGGACACATTCGCTTAATTCATTATTTCACCGTGAAGGGCTGGGCTCCAGTGACTGTCGCATACCCGGTTGTTTACGTCATCGAAAACATGTCGGTTGTCACGTATCGAAGCAGCAGCAGGTTAAGTTGTTGTTTTTTGGATTATATTGTACAAGATATGGCAAGAGAAAAGCAAGTAGAATGTAAAGTAAGCGGCTTTACATCCTAAAGTAGGAGGGGGGGGGGGGGCGATCAATCGTCGGGTGTTGCCTTTTATTGAGAACCCTAAGGAAGGGGGATTAAATGGTGCGCACCGGGGGCCACAAGTTTATCAGTACCTCAAGTTCACTGTCACGTGAAACGCTCGTAAAATAAGGACCTTTACCTTTACCTTTTATAAGGTTTACTGTGAGAGTTACACACAGACTGATCATGATGGAATTAAGTCGACAAATTGCTTAAAGGTGCTGAGCTGATTATTTTAATGCACTTATGATCTCGGTGATGTCAAGACAGTCATCCTGTGTTGGTAACATTTCAAGTAGGTTTCCCTTAGCTTTTTGGTACCCTTCTCTTTGCTATATATTATCTGTACACGCAAAAAATTAGCACAAAAGAAGACATACTTAAGAAGAATTTAAAGTTAAGTTCTATTCTAGATTTCATCCTGAAAAGCTACTTTGGTAATACTTACTTAATTTATAAAAATAAGTTACATGTAAAATATTGTAACCAATAAGAGATCGTGCAGCCAAGATGCCTTAATAATTTTTTTTACCCTAGTTCAGTGTAGCTTGAGTGTAGTCTTTAGTACCTGATAGTTAGTAATTGTCTGTATTGTAATCTTTACGGTATGTTTGTCAAAAAAAGAAAGAAAAATTTTCATCCTCAATCACGGCGGAAATGAAAAGTTTAGGTTTCAAGGCCTTTGCTCGCTGCAGATAAGGAGTATCGGATTTTTTTCAGACAACAACAACAACTTCATTTGTACCCAACAGTTACAAGTGAATTAAAAAAGGGAAAAGATAAATATACAAAATAAATAAGAGTACAGGCTGCCCAAAATAATTATAGGGGGCTAGAAAGTTAGGGAAGCCATACTTTGGAGATGTATTAATGATTAGTTAGGTCAGGTACCATACGCACGCACACACACAAGTCAAAGAAGCGACTTGAGAAGCAACTTGAGAAGACTAAAGTGCTGTTGAATTAGACCGCAGGCTCAGAATGGGAAAACAAGTAATGTTTACTGTCCATTTAGGACTTATTCTGTTTTTGGAATAAACAGAACACGCGCTTATACAACTATAGATGGCAGATGGTGTAACGTGCCGGCGTGGGAAGGATGGTAAACTAGTTGTTTAGCAACGGACACAACGACAACGGAAAAATCAGAGTTGCTGCCAGGATTCCAACCAAAGGCCTCTGTAATACCGGCATGTACTAAAACCAGGAACACCGGAACACTCCGGAACACCCTGGAAGTAATCCAAAACCCTCAATTTGGCTAACCCTAGGCCTAGCTAGGCCTTAAGTTGGTTTTTAGGCCTAGGGTTGGCCAAATTGAGGGTTTTGGGTTACTTCCAGGGTGTTACCAAGTGTTCCGGAGTGTTCTGATGTTCCTGGTTTGATTACATGCCTGTTATATCGGTGAGATTCTCTATTTATCCATTGTACTTTTGGAACTCATGGGAAACCAATTGCAAGTCGCTTATTTAAGGACGTTCGCGCCAATTGTTTCTGCGCATCCTTACTGCGCACGCAAATGCACACGCCACGTCATACACGAGCGCGCGCGCTAAGTAATAAAATGAGAAATGGTAGGGCAAAAGGCCATTGCTATAGCTTTGCCTGGATTTAACGGTCTTGGACGTTCGGTGACCCCAATTTTTCTTTCCAGAAACGGATTTTATTTACAATTATCTCCACGTTGTCCAAAAATGAACAAAAAATCAATGTGGGAAGTTAAAAAAATTTCAAGATTTCTGCTCACGGGACATCAAATCCTGCCATCTTGCGGCGGCAAGGCGCGTGAAACTGTGGTCGCTAAATGCGAACTTGATCTTTAAGGAACCTCACCAGTTGACTAAATTCACTTCATAAGTCCACTTAAACAATATTTGGCAGAGAAGATTTCACTTCAAAGATTTAATTGCAATATATTTAGGTTTATAGACACTGCCCTTATTCGCTAACGAAGCCCGATTTTGTCACATTTTGGGTGTTTTTCCGGGCACGTTCTCTCCAAAACGAAGTCGGTGACCCCCCATTTTTTTTACATTTCTGACATAACTAACTCATCATCTTACAGTGGTAAAAGTTTCAGAAAAAAATCAATGTTGAAAAATTTTCGCGCGAACGTCCTTAAGTCCTTACTCAGACAAAAAGGATGGTGGGGGAGGTTACTTGGCGAGCCGTTTCGCTCACAGGACACTAGTTTCAAACGAAGGAATGAAGTATATATATAATCATTTCATACACTAGTTTCGGTTGACTAACCTGACGATGTCTCTGCACGGAATTTCATCTGTTTCAAACACTGACGCTGAGACACTGCTTGCCAAATCGTCCAGCTGTCCACTCAGCAAGTGCTCATTGTCTGCAAGAAATACGCAAAAAAAAACGAAGAAGACGTTAACGGCTTCCAAACAGCACACGAAGACATCGTTAACGAACGACGAACAGCAACCAGAAGTGAGCTGTTTTCCTTTTTAACTGCTAAATTTATATTGCTAAGTATCTTTTCTCTATTTGAGACGATTTGTTTAAAATTTTTGGAGACAAATTACTGTCCTAGCCAGCGCAATGTTCACTTCCGGTTTCCGGCCACCTTCGCTCACAAATATGATAATGACCGAATCGCTCCGAAATGACAACAATACATGGCGCATACGATAAAGAACTAGAAAATCCTCACCAACTACAGAATCATTGTAATCGCTTTTATCGCTTCTCAAACTCCCTGGGACCCGTCACTCATCAATGACCTATTTCC
>NC_090874.1:8038588-8061088 GCF_036669935.1 Montipora foliosa
ATCATGATTGCATCTTTATATTATCAAAAACAAGTAATAATCACTTTAGGATGTACCAAAACTCAGTATACTCAATCAGTTTGTCAAGCCCTTCACACCCAACAGTTTTAAACATTTTGGGCCAGTTAATTAATCAGAGTTCAGCCTGTGCTTAACAAGATCTCATTTTAGTTATAATCATTAAATTTTAAGCCAGTCCTTGTATATAAAGGATGTTTACAGCCAAGGTAAGCCTTGATCTAAAAAAGACACCTGTTTAGTTTAACTGGAATTTCCCTATTTTAATGGTCTGCCATTACTAACTTTAAAATCTTGAGAGAGCTCATAGTAGCACTTTAAAGACCTGGAGGTAAAACAATTTATTGTTGAAAACTGCAAAATAATAAACTTTGAAACTTGGAAAAACAAAAGAGAAAGAGTGTGAGCTATAACAGGCCCTTCAACTCTGTCGGAAATGGCATTGTACCTGGTCTTTCTTGAACAATTCTATCAGTGTATCCACAGCTCTCTCATGAACAGCTAACTCAGGGTAGATGCCCACTAATTTATTGAATAGACTAGCATCACATGCATCAAGAGCCCTACAAAGTATAAAAAAGTCTTCAGATATTACATGTATTTCCACGTCAAACAGTAATAATACTTAAAGAGATTCCACAGTTTCAGGGTGCTGTGGGAAAGGGGTATCAATGATCTTTTTTTTTTTTCAAGTACAAAAAGTGGGAAAAGTTTCAACCCTTCTTGTCCAGGGGATTGTGGTAAACTAAACTAAATACCATGGACTATGTCTGCTACTCTTGGTAAACAGCGTGTGGATTCTTTTGCCTAACACAGAATACATCACATAAGTGTTGTGAGATGGGGCCGACAAAATTATCCTTTTTTTGTCTGAGAAGACTGGAATCCCAGACTACTCACATTTGCAATAAAGGAAAAAACCTAGCTGTACCTTTCAATGTTCTGCACAACTGCCTGCAGAGTAGAGAGCTGATAAATGAGACCAGTGGCAAAACTTAGTCTTTCACCATCTTCACCATGAATCCTAGCTGGCTCTTCCAGGCATTCTGCTATCTCGTACTTGAAAAGAACAAGAATATTACACATGTAACAGAGTTCCATGAAGTTCAGTAAGTTAATTCTCTATTTCTAGAGGGTAGGACTTAGTAGCCAAAGGCTAATCAACTTGTGGCCCTCAACAAGACCATCCCACAACACAGGGACTCCATGCCTTGATATCTTCTGAATAGAGTGTGGATAATGGTGTGTTCAATGTCCCACAGAATTGTGAACAAGGCTTGGGAAATCACAAATCCTATGGTTTATAGATCTTGTCCGAGAAGACTTGAAAGTCTAACCATTTGTGGATGTAATAAAAAAAGGCAGCACTAATTCTCCTCAGTTATGATGGATGGAGTTGAACTCATGAACTCCTGCACAGTAGGTAGGTTGCAGGTATTGTGTAAGGGCGCCTATGGTCACACCTGTACATGTGTGTAAGCTGAGTGTAAGAACATAGAGTACTGTACAGGAGGCTTTAAATTAATGCAAATTATCAAAAAAATTAAATTGGAAGGTGTGTGCAACAAAGTACATGAAGACAGTGAAGGGTTCTCGGGAAACCAACAAAGTGTAGCCAGCATAAGTTCTGGAACTACAAAAGCAGCTGTGTACACTGAATGTTGCTTGTTGCTATTGCACATTGACAGCACTGTGTGGGAGTAGGATTTTGTGCTAGGGATTACCTCACACTTTCTCAATTCACCTTTTGTCTAAGCTGTGATTGAAGCAATTCAGTTTTATAACTCAGACGAGGAATCAGCAACAGCAACAGGACACTTTCATTATCTCCTATAAGAAGACAAAAACTTTAATATTGAACTCAAATATACATGTACAGGTAGTTCAAAGCTTCTTGAAAAGATGTTTGAGTGGCAGGGGACAGTTGCCTTTTGTCACACACTAGATATGCCCAAGCCAGGCGAGAGGCCCGACATTGACCTCAGAAACAGCTCCTCCATGACTAGCAGGTTGGATGCCACAGCAAATTTACTGCTGGTCGCTGCTTCAAGGGCCCACGATAAAGTCATCCTTTCCACTTCCGGATCCTTACACAAATTTATCCATGGCTGGTGAGTTTAAAGATCAAGGGATTCCAGGCACTGGACACAGAGACATTATCCCTGCTAAGTTTTGCTTACCTCCTCGCCTTACGAACGATTCTGGCATGAATGAATGGAGCATCTTTATCTGTTCATTTGCTTGTTGAAGTTCGTACTTTGTCAAGTCATTCTCAACCGTCTGTTTTACAAAGGAAAAAGTAAAGGATTTTGACATCTAATGACAATTTATTATTATGATGTACAATGTTTAAAAGACGATAATTATATCAGCAGTGTTTTATCTGCTCTAAAAACACAAGACAAAGCCGAAGGTTTTCGGACCAGACAAAACATGTGCTGCAAGTTTTTTTTCCACAAAAAGCCACTGGAATCCAGACAATGGTGCAAAATGTGAGAGGAGAATATCAGGTGAGTCAACCCTCCGCCTTTTTTAAGTCTGTCATGTTATTAGCATTGAGATAAATATAAAACATCCCTTTCTCCACAAAAAATTATCGATTGATAAGTTGAGGGGGGCAGGTGTGGCTCAAAACTACAGAAAGGCAATGGTTGATAAGGAAGCTTTTTAGTCAAGAGCCCCACAAAAAGGTTGCATGGATGGTTCTTTGGAGTAACTTCACAACATCACTTCAAGCTGTGTATATATACACCAAGTTACAAGGCCCTTGGGAAGCCTTTGGAGCACTCCCGGAGATGGCCAGTGTGTTCTCTACACTTTTTATGTGCATCAGACTGAAGAAATCAGGTATACAATGAAATTGTGTTTGACAATATTTTAATAAAAAGTGTTGACATTAGCAAAAAAAATTAAGAATAGACTATCACTTTCAGATTATTATAAAGGTGCTGCCATGCATCTTTATAATTTTATCCTGACATGTTATGGTTGCCCTGTTGCTCTGACACAAAGGACTCTTGTATGATAGCAATAACTTGCAACATGTCACATTAAAAAGATGGTGGCCCCAGTAAATAAAAAAGGTTGTTTCTGAAATTGATTTACTTTCACTGGATACAAATTTGTATTTAATGCCTTCTTGTTTTTGTCAGAGATGAGGTTCTCTTTTAATCATTAACTAGTTAATTATTATAATTTTAAAAGAAAAACACCTTTGCCTTTGAAAAAGATCTTCCCCTTACCTTCGCAAAACTCTTAAACTCAGCAGCCTTGACCTTGAAGTCAACCAATACAGGTGAAGGGATTTCTATGCTCTTCTGTTTCTCAGTGTCTTCCTTCTGTACTTGCATAGCTCTGTTGTTTTCCTTGTAAAAACAGTAAAATGTAAGTATGTGTTTGGCACAAAAAAAACCTTCCTAATATAATTATCTGCACTTTTCCTAAGTAAGCTAAATTTGGTTGCTATGAAAACTTGCCAAGTTGCCGTTCCAAAGGCTCTTAAGAGAGGATAATGGGTTCTAGGTCATAAAAAATCATTAGCAAAGCAGTTTTTAACACCAACCCGGCACTAAAACCATTTCCCTTTCTTTTCTGAGCTTAGAACAAACTACAAGGCAAGTTTTCCCACTTTTCAAAGCCAAAAGAAAAAGCCAAGCAAAAAAGGCTTAAAAGCAAGAGAATATGTAAGGGACAAGTGGATTGGCAGGAAAGTTAGATGACGTGATCTATGGGCCCTATGATGTAGAGGCCTTAGGTTTACGAGTGACTATAATTAAATAAATTATTTAATTATTCTAATAATCAAATAGTTGAATTGTTTAATTATTTAATAAAATAAATATTAAATAAATATAATAATAATAATAATAATAATAATTATTATTATTATTATTATTATTATTATTATTATTATTATCACATACACAGATTATATCTACATCTTCCATGGTTAATAATGAACTCTTAACAACTACGTCACTAAGAGGAGGTTGGGTGCCGGAGCAATCCAGGGGATTCCACCACTGGCAGCCAGCTCCTTGATGGTGACTGCTTCCATGGCCGGACATCAGGGAAAAATTGTGCCATAAACTGCACCATCCAGGGTATGCACTTGATTTGAAAACAAAAGATTTGATTGGTTCTGACCAAACCCTATTGTCTATTAGCCAATCATAATCCAGAATTTCGATGTGCAATTTGCACTGGTATTACACTTTTCGCACTGTGTTGCACTTGAACTGCACTGCTCTCAGCCAACCAGAATCGAGTAATTAATTTTTTCATGTATAAATTACTATTAAATCTGTTAAATTTCATTTAACTGCATACAAACTGACCACCACCCAGTTGGGCTTGATACGTGTAGCTCACTGTTGGTAGAACACTTCAGCGGTAACATCGTGAGTTCAAATCCCAATAAAGCCTGAATTTTTCAGCTTTTTCATTTCCTTACTGCTTATTATAAAGTAATGCGCATAACTTTGATGGTCTAAAATCATAACATCACATGGGTTTGTGAGTAGGTGCCTGTACAAAAATGCTAGAAGTGGGGTTTGTGTGGAATAGAAGAGCACAATGAACAAAGGGGCAATTTTAGACTTGCGCTTTCCACCGGAAAGAATTAAATATAAATTATTAAAAAGACATCTACTTAGTCTAATAGGCCATTTCAGAGTTCATAGCTCCCTCCTCTCTTCAAAGCGAGTCTAAGTGCGAAGTTTTTGTTATGAAAATGAGTTCATTCATTCATCACAAAAACCTGGCACTTAATTAGACTCACTTTGAAGAGGAGGCAGAAATGAAAGTTCTCAAAATGGCCTGAAGTGGATGTACACATAGAGGTTGTAAAATTCATTCAACATCCACATATAATTAGGAATAAACACTATTCTGTTTACGAGAATTCAAAACTGAGTCATACTTGCAGTTTTGCCACTAAATCCCTGAATTTTAATATAGTTTGTTGATGATCCATAATGGTTTCCTGAGCAGCCACTAGTTTACTTTCCATCTGAGAAAGAAAGCACAATATTAACCCATTGAATCCCAGGGGTTCCCCATTGACAAGTAAAATTGTCTGGCATTAGACAGAGTAAAATACTAAGTCTGGCCAGTTTAGGCCGTTTTGGACATCAAAGGGTTAATATTATTATAGCATCCAATCTGAGAAATTTCCGACACCATTTTGTGCTCCCAAGAAAAAACTGACAAATAGTTACTATGATTTAAAAGAGACAACACAAGGAAAACATTTTTGGGATTTGATTGCACAAATGCCACAAGTAATTTACATTAATTTGGATATTTTGTCTGAACCAGGTCACCAAAATTTAATGAAAGCAATATGGAAATTTGTACCTCCCGAACGTTGTTGTTGTTTAATTCCAGTTCCTCTCTTAAGTCTCGCTCAGTTTGAACGTGGTTCTCTTCCAGTTCCTCATTAAGATCACGCAGTGCTTCCTTTAAAGACAACAAAAGAGAAATACAATAAATTAAGAAAGGCTTGTCCTACAACAAGTCTTAATTTCAAAAGTCTAAACAACAAAACAAGCAAGTCTCCAAAACATAGAACTTTCAGTGAAGAGCATCACACAATGTAAACTACACGTGTAACTTAGAAAGAAAGTTATAACTTTCTTGCCACTAAATCCCTGAATTTTAGTATAGTTTGTTGATGATCCATAACGGATTTTTTGCATTTTCCATAGTCTCATCTAAACACAAGGGGGAGAATTGGACACAGCTATGCAAACACGAGACACAGTCAAGAGTTTGCATAACTGTCACGAATTCTCCCAACTCCCCCGAGTTGGGTGAGTCGTCTATTGCTATTTTAAAATAATTCGACAAATGAAGGAAAATGCTGCTTTTTTACTTCTTGATTGAAACAGATTTCTTGATACATGCTCATAATATTAAATTATTTCCTACCAGCCAATCAAAACAACACATAACCAATCAAAATTTATGTGATGTCACGGCCATATTTACATACTCTCATCTAAACATAGCTATTGACCAATAAGAGTGCATGTACTATCCTAATTATTTTATAATCATTGATATAATTAAATAGTTATAGCTCTGTAAGCCTTTCAGTCCTTTGGGTGGGACTTCAATGGGCTATATGCCATGTAAAATGAGATGAAACTTCATGACAACCAAAATGACCAAAAAGGTACATGTAAGAATGAAACATTGCAATAACCACTTACATGTAGAACTGATGAACAAAATAACAAAAGGAACGAGACGTATGGATAAACACAAATGGTCAAGATTGAAATGGATTGCATTTGGGTAATCTTGAAAAGAGTCGGCCCGACATTTTTCAGGTTTATGGCAAATCGCCTAGCCTGCGAATGCAGACATATTTCCGGCGGTCGTTTCTCTCCCCCAAAAGAGGGGGAGAGAAACGACCGCCAGAAATACATCTGCAATTGCAGGCTACAAATCACCTCGATAAAGGTTGTGTTTGCTCAGAATCACCTTGTTTGTGATGTAATGATAATACTAACTTTATATCACTAAAAGAATTCACACGACCATTTTTGAATTTTACACTCGTGATTAACTAAAGATTTCCCCCAAACACCCTTAAATAACATGACATAGTCCCATTAAGATTTTTACTCTATGAAACACCAGGGGCTGCTTCAGGGATGGATACATGTAGGTTAAGGTATACCTGTATCTAAACTACAAAGCTATCAATATGATTGAGGTATTACTTTGCCAGTAATGTAGCCAGCAAAAAATTACACTATTTTTAAAATGAGCTGGTAATATTGCAGGTATTGGATGTTTTAACAACTAACCAAGTCGGTAACATTTTCTTTGAGGGACCTGATTTCTTCTTCCAAGGCTAAATTGTTATCTGTGAGCATTTCTACCATTTCTTCAGCTCCAAGTGCAGTATCCACCTATACCATTACAAAGAATTTGAAGGTGAATAGATAATTTAATCACCCCATTCGTAATATTATTGCGGACTGAACCATGAGAGTGAAAAGAAATAGAGCTGAAAACAAAACTAATAAGGTGTTTCTGGCAACCACTTAATATGAACCTACAGTAACAAGATCTCAGAGCACAAAATCATAGCCACACACAATTACGGTGTCACAATGTCATAATTTATTCTGCACAGTTTCTGAGATCATGCCCTCTCCCCATTATCCCTCTATGTTTCTCACAGGAAGAGGACATGATACATTTCTTTGTCATATCACATGTAAAAAAGGTCATAATCTGGCTTTTTTCCTGATTGGCCAAAAAACAATAAAGGAAAGGAAAGGAACTTTATTTAAGTGTCTAGTTGTTCTAGCCCTGGAGCACTAATTGGGAACACTGTAAACTGAAATTAACAAGTAACACACAAATCAAGTCAAAATTTAATGTTGGTTTTTGCGGAAAGGGGAAACCGGAGCTCCCAGAGAAAACCTCTCAGTGCAGAGTAGAGAACCAACAAACTCAACCGACATATGACACCCAGTCTGGGAATTGAACCCGGGCCACATTGGTTTGGAGCTTTTGGAGCCTCGCTCCGATTGCTTACAGATGCAAATCATACTTCTTGTAACTGATCAAATTATGGCTGCTGAGAAGGATTTGAACAGTGTGAGATGGGTGATAAAGAGATAAAGTGTAAACAAGAAAAATATAGACACCTGATCTTTGAGCTCTGCAAGAGATGCCTCAGCTACCTGAAAAGGAATTGGCAAATACATGTAATTATCATACAAAAATTAATAATAAAATTAATTCTTTTTTCATGATTTTTGGCGAGTAAAGCAACACCTTTTGATTACCTGGGATAAGCTTTTTTTGTGTTTTACTGAAAGAAGGGCAATGGAATGCCACTCAAGTTACTTGGGATAAGTCTTTTTGATGCTGAGCAAACTCTCAATTTTGGTCACACTTAACCTGGGATTACCATGTGCACAAACTCTACCTTGAACAACTTGGCCTAGGGCAGGCTGTTCAAAAGCCAATTAACTCAACCCAGGATTAGCGTAAACTATTGTTTCATGTTTTCAACTTTTTGGTGAAAGTATCTTTTGCTTAATTTGCTTTTCAAGATTGACTTCTGCTAATGTAAAGTTTTTCCAAATATCAGCGTTGAATAACATTTGGGAGTAGAGAAATAAAGTCCTTGGTTAATTTTTTAGTCTGGAATTAGCATCAAATGGCTTTTGAACAACCAGGCCCTGGAACTGTTTACACAGTTAAAACTGTTACCCAAGTCTTCAGAGAGCTGGATACTTTTAAGTGAAAATAGCTTAGAATTCAATAATAACTGAAACACTACAAACATAGATACCCATACAGTAAATGTAGAAAAAGGTCTCTAATAAGAGTTCTGTAGTCAAGCTGGCTCAAACATGTTGATCAAAGCTGTTATTACGGTTTCAGGAAGCTGGCTTCACAAAAGACTATTAGCAGGCTATTCTTTTTTTACAGTGCAATGCACCTTACCGTGGCCACTCAACAAACTATGTCTTTCACATTAATTTTGACAACTACGTGTCAGTACATCAACTCAACAACCCAAGAAACAGTATTCAACGTACAACCGTGCGAACTTTGTAAGGAGGGGTGACTGTCAATCTAATTTGCACACCCTGATTGGAGGATAATTTGTAAAAAACTTTGTTAGGTGGCCACGGTAACTGCGGTTGTAGCATTTGTTTTTAGTTATTACCGTATTACTACCAGGGAATAAATTGTAGTTATTTGTTAGTATCCAGCTCAGACTTGCAAGTAAAAAATAAAGAATTATACAAATGTAGAATAAAAGACTTGGTAACTAAGTTGACAATTTCAGGTCAAGTTGTTCAGGGAAGTGTTTACATTCATTCAAAGTGTGATCAAAAACCGTAGCAGTTACCCTGCTGACCACCAAGGTAGGAATTGGGAAACATAAGAGCAAGCCTTTTTCGAGAAACAGCTCTCAACCAGAAATGAAATGTTCCCTTTTAGCCTTGATGGCAGTTAATGCTATCAAAATCAGTGTTGTTCAGTATCCTCATGCTGACTCCTTACCAAAAAATTAGGAGACCCTCTGCCACTAAATAAATACAGAAGGTTTGCTTTGTTAAGGAAAATTCACTGCCAAAAAACCATTAATTAAATTCTGAAACTAAAATATTGTCTTACAAAGAACTTTCTTTAAGAAGGACAATAGGTTAGGTACATGTACACTGTAACCACCAATTTACACTATAATAAATAGTAATTTTTATAATAATTATAAATCCAATTCAATTCAATTAAAAGAAATTATTATCTGCTATCTTCCGTTTAAGATATGCATTACCAACTACATGTACATGTGGTTAATACAGATTTGCGAGTTGATTAAAAAACTTAAAAGCCTTCATGTCTCAACAATAACCTGTAGTTCCTCAGATAGCTTGTCTCTTTCCATCTGCAGCGATGTGTTCCCACTTTGCAATTCTCTGACCTGTTTCTGCAAGGATTGCATCTCTGATTTATCACTAGCTTGCACTTCTTTCAGCCTGAATTCAGAATGATGCAAACAAGTTTTAAAGCTGAAGCAGCTGCATGTGTACATATCTATTAAGCGGCCTTCACACGGCAAACTTGAGTTTGCAAACTCAAGTTGGTGTGTGCGAACGGCACAAAAACAGTCGGCAAACACGTTGGCAAACTGTTGGCGACAAACAGAACTTGTCTCTATTCTTGCCAATAGTTTGCCAAGATGTTTGACAACTGTTGTTGTGTCTTTCACACACACCAACTTGAGTTTGCCAACACCAGTTTACAAACTTAAGTTTGTCGTGTGAAGGCCGCTTTAAAAAACAGCAAACCAGATGAAGGTTAGTGATCAAGGGACAACAGAGCTAATCACACTGTACCTTAAGATTGCTTCCTTTAATCTGCTGTTATGCTGCTCTAGTTGTTTTACTTGAGCATTTGCAGCTGCACCTTCAATTCCTATAAAAGAATACAGTGTTCTCTTGACAACACTACTACAATCATCATCATCATCATCGTCATCCAATTTTGATCCAGGTTTATCCCCATAAATGGGGGTGACCGGATTTACCCCACTTTGGCAGCAATCTCTTTAACTCCCACTCTCCATCATGCTCGATTCATGGCATCCTTTTTCT
Source organism: Montipora foliosa (assembly GCF_036669935.1). Lineage (NCBI taxonomy): Eukaryota > Metazoa > Cnidaria > Anthozoa > Scleractinia > Acroporidae > Montipora > Montipora foliosa. Next base: position 8,048,746 of record NC_090874.1, read on the forward strand.
CCAATCCAACATTCTTGCTCTCCTTCTCCGCTTTTCTCAGAAAATGCCCATCATCCCTCCTCAACACATGCCATCTCACTCCCTTCGCCTTTGCCATCTGAACCACTGTTTCATTCAGTCCTAACATCTCCATTCGGTCCTCTGTCCTCTTCTTCTCCATCAGATTTGCACCACACATTGCTCTCTCGGTCTTTCTCAAAATTGCCATCTCATTTTCCCTCAGACACCATGTCTCACTCCCATACAACATTGCCAATCTTACATAACTCCGATAAAACATTCCTTTCATCTTCAGCGAGAACCTTTACCAATACTGAATAAACAAGTGCACATAAATGTACACTCTTCATCATCAGGTTAAAAGTATTATACTGAGCCACTGCAATCAGTTTTTTTCTGAATAGAGTCCAGGGTTTTCAAATGACTGTCGAAAGTAAAAATTATGTGATTGTAATTGCTATGCTTGGCAATTGGTTGTAAAAATCTCGTGCCAGTTTATTAACCAATGAAAAGAAAAACCAAAACCAATCTTGACAAGTTTCCATGCATGATTTTTCCCCTGGTTTGAGTAAGTTACTTGGAATTGCTATGAATCTGGATCAGTTCATTGTGCTGCTTGCAACTGCTGTGATTGGTCAAAGTAATTACTTTGGTATTTGTTTTACCACACTCAATTGAAAACCGCTATATACTGTTCACAACACAATAAATACCTCTTATTAACCGAGTTCGAGGGCTGTACTGTAAATTACGGCCCGCATTTTTCCTCTTAGATTTATGGCCCAAGCGTGAAGCGTGCACACCATAAATCTAAGGGGAAAAACAAGGGTCCCTAATTTACAGTACGGACCAAGAAAACCAGGTTAGTAAAGATATTTATAATTTATATGTCTCTGTGGTAATCATCCACGTGGGAAAGGAAACTAGTTGAAGTTAAGTGGAAGGTTCAACCGCCATAAAGATCTGAAAAATGATAAAACGTTGACATTCTTGGCTTTTTAAAATAGTTGCTTGCAAGATTAAAATAGTTAAATTACATGTTTATGCAACAGAAAAGACATGAAAAACGTGCTAGAGAATGTTACTCTCCTTGTGGACCTTTTCAAACTAGCAGGGGGGCAGACTATTAATTAATTCAAGTAAACAACATCGTCGCTCTTTGGAGGTTGGGTGCCCGAAACATCCTGGAGCTTCCACTATTGGCAGCCAGCTCCAAGATGGAGACTGCACCGATGGCTGGCAAAACCTGACAACCCAGCCATGAGCCCCCACGCCCCTGAGAAGAATGGGCACCCGTCACACTGATACACAGTGGAAAGCAGATGGAAAGCAGAGGGTGGGGAGGGAGGAAACAAAAAAAAACAAAAAAAAAAAAAAAAAAGAAAACCGCTAAACGCTCCACTTAATGCTTCTACTTCCCGCCACACTGATAAATAAGCGATACAGCCCAAAGCACCAGGTATTCCACGCATGCGCCAGTATACTACAACCACTGACCAATACGCTGCAGTCGCTCCTAGTTGTTTACTTTGTTAAACTTCGTTTAACCTCATTTAACAAGCCAAGAGCAAGCAAAGGCTTGACTCAGGGAATGCCCAGTACCACCCCAGCAGAGAGGATGTGTCCACCAAGTTAGAGAGGCAGGCTTCCTCCATCCTGCACCAGGCTGAATAACAGTCAAGATTCCACATCCTACAAGTTTGTTTCTTTACCTCCTTCGCTGATTTCATTTTTCAAAATTTCTAAGTCCAGGGAAACTTCCTCTAGTTTATCCTTCAATTGTTCATTTTCTTGTTGCAGTGATTCCAACTAAAAATAATATAAGTATTGGAATTAATCACCAATACAACTAAATAAGGCATTGCATGTCATGTGTAGTGAAGTATTGACCACTACATTTTCCATAAGAATACACCCAAATGTGCTTCACAACAACATTAATAATAACTAAATTAATGTACATGCTAAAACTTAACTCTTCAGAGATTCGCTTTTTTTAGAAAACCAAATTTTTGGAGTGCTTTACCTTTAAATACAAAAGTGGAATCTGATGTTACTGTATTTAAAAATAAGTCACAAAAAATACTCTACTTAATAAATAGATTTCATGTCATTTTTGATCTTGATGACACTCATACTAACAAGCTTATTATATACCTAGTTATGAAATTAATGTTGTATGATCAATACTTGCACCCCATGTTCCTGTTAATCATTTGCAAATTCTAATATCACATCCTACATGACATGTTCATCCAGTATGTTATCTTTGCAATTTATCATTTTTGTAATTTGTCTTGTAATACTAGTGGATTGGGACCTGCATCATTAGTTTTCATGAATACCTCTTACTAACCAAGTTCAAGGTCCGTACTGTAAAACTACGGACCAAGTTTTTTCCCATTGATTTACGGCCCAAGCCCAAAACGCACCGGCCATAAATCAACAGAAAATAACAAGGATTTGTAATTTTACGGTACACACCGAGAAAATGGGGTTAGTACGATGTTTATTTTAACTCTGTGGTAATCAGCCACATGGGAAAGGAATTAAACTAGTTGAAGTGAAGACATGTGGAAGGTTCATCTGCCACAAAGATTGCTGTGTCAAAGTCCAGAAAACAAAATCTTCTTGGCTGTTTGAAATACAGTACGTATGCCTTTGTTGTAAATAATAATGAGAAATGGAAGAAACCCCAACAAAAAGCTGCTTATAAGACAAAATGTGGTGAAAAAGTTGAACTCAGATCCACAAAAAGACAAAGCCACCCAGTAGTGGCTGCGTATTTTATAGGGGAATTTAAACCAAGATCATCAATTTGAAAATGCAAATCAAGTAACCACATCACTGGGAGTAACTTGAGGTTAATAGGGGCTTGGTTTCTAAAGAAAGTGTGGTGTGGTATCAGTGAGGAGTGGGTTGGTTAATTAATGACCACCATACAGAAATTTGAAAGCTGATGTTTCAGGTGTTAGCCTTGTGTCGGAGCGAGTTTGCTCTTATGAAGGGCTAATGCTCAAAACGCCAGCAGTGGTCGATAGCCTATCACATCAACCCAGTTGATAAACCCATTTCCATGTAGTTAATACCCTTTCTTCTGCCATCTCTTTGTCTAGTGTTGCCATTTCCACAGCCTCTTGCAGTTCTGTCATTTCGTCACTGTGCTCTTGCCGATTTTCACTGAGCTCTTTTAATTCCTGTAGAAATGGAATTTCCAAATGGTCTGGATAGCACAAGTGTTACTAATATTTTAAAAATTCAAAAGTGTGGTTGTACATGTATTTTTCTAAATAAATTATTAGAAATGGAATTGCTGCAACTATCAGTTACAACTTAGGGGTTGATCGGTAGTTCACACTGATTTGAGTTGCACAAAACAATTCTTGTATAACGAAAGGCTGGAAGGACACACCAAGGCATCAGATAACAATATTCACTGGGCAGGTTATTTAGGTTCTAAGTTGTAGCCCTTGAAAAGTCCTTTCTCAGTGTGCCTGTCATCTCATTCAAGATGACATAATACAGTGTAATGGTCCTTGTCACAAAATTATGGTCTGTATTGTATGTCACTGCAGCAGCACTATTACTACATGTAGTAAGCAAGTGCCAAAGCCTACAAAAGGTTTTGACTTGTTTATTGAAAAATGACAAGATACATAATGATGGTTCAATTTTATAACCTGGTTCAAATTATTTTTTAAACTAGTTCAATTTTGATTTTCCTTTGTTTCAGATTATGATAATGAATAATAATATTATTATTAGACAAAGAAAAATCAATATTGAGCTGGTTTTGGCAGCAATTTAAACCAAGAAAATATAAACAACAACATACATGTATGTACAGTGTACCATTGAAATTTGAATGCAAATTACATGATAATATCTAGATAAAATGGCAGACTTGCCAAAACACTCTACAAACCTGTGCATTATGTACATTTGTAATTTTAAAAGGATGCTATGATCTTATTCAGTGATTTATTTTTGTCATGGCAATAGCACAAAGACTAGGATTAAGGTCTCATTTTTTATTGTACTTTCTGTGGCCATAGTAATTTTGTATAGATCTGCATTGTTAGCTCAAAATTGAAAATCTCTTTTTGCTCCAGAAACTTGATTTTGCAACAAATTTAAGATGTCTCTCTCAGTATTCTAATTTCCCATCACACGTGAGGGTAATGAAAACAGAAAATGTTTATTAGAAGAGGAGAAATTCACTGCAATTATTATGATCAGGCAAGCCTTACCTTTTTTGTTGCATTCAATTGAGCTTGAAGATCTCTTTGGGCCTCTTGCCATCTTGTCTTGTATTCTTGCATCTATGTAACAAAATAACATTGTTTCAGATCTCAGATTGTCATCCATAGCATTGGTAAACAGCATCTCGTAATAATTATCATGAAAAAGGTCAATGCCGGATAGGAGCTTCTGATACTAGCCATAAATAATTTACAAAATTAAAATGTACTTAATTTCAGGAGGATGGAATAGTAATGGCAGAAATCTTCTCTCTTTTGATGAAACATTGGGCTTAAAGTGAAGACTTGTTGAAAACTGGACCTGTATTATGTAAATTATAAAACAGATGAGAGGTAGCTAAAGCTTGTTGACAAAAGAGCAGCTGAAGACATGTTGTTTCAATAACAACAAATATCACCATCTGCTGAATCTGAGAATTGAACATACATGTAGGTGGGTCCACCTCCACACTTTCACTGATCTGTAAATTGAGATAAGCCAGTAATGTTTGAAATAATTTGATGAATTATCTCTGATAATGACTTTTCATTTTCATTCTTTGTATTCTAAAGGCACTAAAAAAATCACCATCATGAATATGGGTCAAAAGATAATGCAAACTGAGAATCACAATTCAGGTTGAAAAAGCTAAAAGTACAAGGAACACAAAGATACTAAAATTAAATATATTGAACTTTACTTCAATACAAAATGACTGAATGAATGTTGGCAGTTTCTAGGCTACAGATGAATAATTTGAATGAATTTGATGACAAATTTCCATGTTTGCATATTAAGTGCAGGTTAACTAAAAAGTTGTTACACTATCAATAAAAAATTCAATTAATTAATTAACAAAATTAATAATAATTATGAAAGACAACTACAATAAATTTTTTCCATGCTCTTGATTCATGTCAACCACTGATCAAAGAAAACCTTACGAAAAAAATGTCTATAGTAAGCAACCTTACATGTAGCTTCACAAACTTATGGCAATATTGCCATAATTAACAATTACCATGACCATTAACACATTGACCCCTGGGAGTGAGACTCCAGCGGAGATTTTACTCTGTCTAACACCAGACGAGTTTACTGATCAATGGGGAGCAGTTCAGAGTCAATGGATTAAGCTTTTGTCTATTTGTTTTCATGACTTTCAGCTTTCATCAACCATTTCATTAATTCACTTATAATTTTGTCATCAGATTTCACTGGCAGGCCAGAAAGAGAAAAAAGAGACATTCTTCTTCCCTGGTTTATACCTCCCCCTCCACTTAAAAAAAGACCTTGAGTCACCAATCCAGGCATCCTGGCACCTCTGTCAAACTGAGAAGCAATATACATGTAGAAGTGTGGAGTGACGTTGGACCAAACTATGCAAGACAGGTGACAAGAATCTCCAACATTTGATGCCACATGACTAAAAGGTCCTATGGGTACTTACCTACAACAAACACATACAGAGTACACATAGATCTGACCTTCATCAATCAACCATGCAACCACAAAAACCATTTTCCGTGCATGGAAAAGGCACTCAATAAAGATGATGATGATGAAAAAATATTATGCAATGATTTTTTCATTCTTTTCTAACTACTATATTTTAATAATTTCAGGCTTCTTTTTATCAATTGCAGCTACCATTCTTCATAAATCAACAAGTAGCCCCCTCCTCTTTCTATTTCAAAATGTAATTAAGGTGCATTTACCATTATACTTGCATTCAGTCTGTACCTGTTCAAGTTGCATTCTCGTTTTTTCCAATTCTTTCATCTTTGCTTTATCTTCTTGTCGTTTGCTCCTCAAAGTTTCCAGCTTCTCCTCCACATCAACCAAAGCCTTCTCTTTGTCAAGAACCTACATGTACAGTCAAGAAGAGTGAAACTGCACAATTTTGGATGCAGCTCGAGTTTTTATAAATATTTTCTTTCTTTAGCATAAAATCACAACTGAACCCAAAAGAAAACTCTCATTTCCATTTCCCATCAACATAAATGGACAAAATTATCGCACAAAATCTCAATGAACACTCCACTGACAACTTTCTGATATCCAGTCACTGCCATGTCTTTAAATTAAGAGCATGCCTATGAAATAAAGAGGCGGGGTCAAATTTTGCCTGAAATCAGACACTTGCTCAAGAGAGCAAGCAAGCTCTCTTGTGAGGTGGGTGGGCGGGCAAGGAAGAGAGCTTGCTTGCAGGCTACTCAAGACAAAGACATACACTGTAGTAGACTACTAACATGAAGGATTTTTTTCAACTATGTGTACCATAATGTTCAATGACAAAACAGCAAAAAGAAGGAAAAATTTGCTTGGCGCTAAATATTCCAATCAAAAAGGATTTATTTATAACAAACACAATTAATTTTTCCCACCTTTTTCTGAAGCGCCAAGTATTCATCAGCAGATATGGTTGGACCTGAAGTTTTCTTCTCACTAGACAGGCTAGGGGAGGCAGCTAGTGCAGGCAACTTGCTACTGGGGGGACTGTCAGCTGGAGGCAGGTCAGGAGCAGAAGATACGCTGGTTTTTGGTGTTGGTACCTTGGAAGAAGGGGGTGAGGGCTTGTTACTCTCATTATCCAAGGATCCTCTTGACCCAAATGACTGGAAAATAAACAGCCAGTGAGAAACACCACGCAAAATATTAAATTTTAAATAATATTAAACACAGATTTTAGTCTGTCCACTAACAGATAATTTCCTTGTCAACAGAGAACATCAAAAGGGTTAAAACAGGGTTCAGAGACACTTACATCTAGAGTTTATGGTAGAAAAAAACAATGTATCAAATAATGTACACAGTAGAGTTATGCTACTAAGAGCATTCATGCACAATGCAATGATTTTGTAACTTATGCATTTTACGGCTGGGACAGCCCCAAAAATAATAGGTGCAAGTGTACATGTATCAATTCCGAGGAAGTGTGGGATCATGCTCCCCCCCCCCCCCCTCCCCACCCCATGTATTACCAAGTCTGAAGGATACATACCAGTTCAACAAAACATTTCACCATTTTATGAACAACATTTTTTTTTTAAAGAAGACAAGGAAGTGTCAACAGTTACGATATTGTGGTGCTCGCTCATAGTGCGACTCTCCATCGGCAATGATTTTAGTTACTGGCCTTGATCTGAAACCCTTGAATTTTGGCTGGACAAAGTCTAGTGACTTCAGGGCAGATCTAGGATAAGTAATGACCAGTTTCCAAAACAATGAAAAAGTTTCTAGGGGGTCGGGGGGCATGTTCCCCCGGGAATTTTTTGGATTCTTACTCTCCATAGTTCCCTTTCCTGTGTTTCTGACAGATTTGGAACCCGGTATGGATCCGCCCCTGGACTTACATTAATTTCCAGTACATACCTATTTTGTACCAGAGTTTGCTTGCAGCTTGCTAATGGACAATCATGTGACAAGAAGGATCTGTAGTTACCTTTTCTTTCTTCATTGATGCAGGCATTGGAATAGATGACAACCCTCCAAGACTTGAACGTGATGTTGAGCCACGAGATGGAGTTGGCAAAGAGGATACATCTTCAACCACTGAAATCTGAGACTGTCTCACAAATATTCCATGGTTTTCTTTACATTTGAAATATTCTTTTCCTTGAACTGAAAATGTGCATAATATCTCATTAATTATATTGGAAAAGATTCAGAACATTTTGAGTGCAGTTTACTGTAAATGACTTTTACTTTCATCAGCCTATCTCAGGGATGGCGGAGTGGTAACAGCACTTGCCACCCACCAATGTGGCCCACGTTTGATTCCCGGACCCTGCATCATATGTGGGTTGAGTTTGTTGACTCTCTAAATTCTGCACTGAAAGGTTTTTCTCTGGATACTCGAGTTTTTCCCTCTCCTCAAAAACCAACAATTGATTTGTATTAATTGTTGATTTCAGTTTACAGTGTCCCCTATTAGTGCTCCAGCGCTAGAACCAATAGGCACTTAAATAAGGTTCCTTTCCTTTCCTTTTTCCTTTTACCATCATTATTAGTATGGCAGTCCTGAAAACCCTTAACTTAAATTATTCAACTTCATTACTTCGGACTATTTGACTTTATCAAAAGGGCAGGGTAAGTAAAATGGTGAGAGTCATGTCCTTTCACCAATAAATGTGTCCCAGGGTTGCTCAACACAGCATCAATAATATTGTATAGATTGAATTAACGTTCTTGGTTCTAAAAGAAGGAGAGTGGATCTATTCCTACCATCATCATCATCAGTATCATCAATTTCATGATATACTGTTCCTCTTTACCATTTGCATTAAGTGTAGCAAGGTAATTTAGCATCCTGTGCAAACTTTCTTGTGACACATCACGCATTCTTTCCTCCTCAACAAAAGTCTGCTGAAACGAGCTGGAATCTATGTAGACCAATCACAATGGACTTCCCGATTCTGCAGATTCTTTGGACCCTGAGATATTTTGTGCACGGTCACTGCAAGAAAATGGGCTTCGAGTGTTGGGCATTTAAAATCGCTGACTTCAATTCTCATCAAAAGGAAACTATAGCGTATAAATTTCATGCTTTGGATTAGATGTTCAAATGCGGCTCTTCACAGAATGAGTACGGTAGAATTCGTATGGCTGAAACATTTTGCTCCCATGCGTTTCAAGCCTACTTGTGGCGTTCGCTTGGGATTGATGTCATATTTACATTTCTTTCCGCGCTATTTCAGTGGAGTCGTTTCTTTCAAGTAACCCCATTTCTTGTAGTCCTTTGGTTGAACTGATTTAAGGTTTGCTTTATTTTTCAAACCAAAGAAACACTGAGTATGAAAGATCAATTTGCAAGACAAGAACATTAAATCAATTTTTAAAATGATCATTGCCAAAAGCAGCCAGACAATTTCAAGCTTGAACATACAGTGTAATGGATTTTTTCAAGCTTTCTTTTCACTATTGTCCTTGTTGTGTTCATTGCGCTTGAAGGTAATGGTTCTCATGCAGTTCAAAAACACTTGCAATACTTAAATTTTTCATTTTGTATTTATATATTCCACGGTGCTTTCAATTTTAGATGAAACAACACCATACCCTTGCTAAGCAATCGCATTTTGACTCGCGAGAGGGAAATGCATACCAACCTAGGAAACAAAATTAATGCTTCTGAGGAATATTTTGGAAAGGCTTCATCCCATTTCATCCAAAGAAGACGTTGATGCATCAGTGGCGCTCCTGCACTGTAGGGGAACAATCGACACAACACGGAATTGCTCCTATGTAACCAGCACATGATTTCTACATGACAGTTACTTAACAATGGGAAAAGAATTTGTGGCTTGTTTCAGCAGACCTTCGTTGAGGAGGAAAGATTGCGTGATGAGTCATAAGAAGGTCTGCGCAGGAGGCTAACAACAGATCAGTGTTTTTGCAGATATATGCAGGATTGACCCAATTACATCTTGCAGATGCACACACATTTAAGTTAAAGTGTCACTAAATGTCTCCTAGCTCTTTTCCCAAACTTCAACATGACTCATGTCTTGGAATACAGAGAAAGTGTCCCGCAAATATATACTACTTCTCAAGTAAAGATAAACAGCTACATCTACCCTCAACGAAAATAAAGCTAACCTTTACCCTTACCGAATTGTTGAAAATGGGTAGCAAACGCTTTGACTTAAAGGGACATTTTATGTTGGATGTCAAAATTGGGTGTGCATCTGATTAGGGTAAATCTGACTTAGACAAAAGTATGTGTTTTTGTACATCAAAATTAATAGTAACCAGCCCTAAACACTGGGTTATATATTGATCGATATTGGTCGAATGAAATCGATTTATTGGTAAATTTTTGTCGGTCAGTAAGTTTACCACAATGTGTTCATTATTAATGTACTGTTTTGTTTTGCGTTGAAATTCCAGCGCGCGCGGTAGATTAAGCTTACATTTAATTAATTTTTTACCGACATCATGAGCTGATCAAGATGAAAACATCAACATTACTGTAAAGCAATCAACTTTTCCCTTAAAATTTTGAAAAATACAAATTCTTTCATCTACCTGTTCCATCGTTTTTCCCCTTCGCTTCATCCAAAATTACACCAATCCACTTTCCGGAAGCAAACATGGTGGCCCCAACATAAGCCACTGTGCCCACAAGCCCCTTGCCAACGATCTCCACTCTCAACCCAATTCTAGCGTTAGGCCCAGACATTTTGCTTTCTAAGAGAGCTGGAACAGTGTAGATTTAGGCAGGGAAATTGCGGTAGCCTTCCTGTCACCTGAAAGGATTACTCAGACGTTCCCTAAATCAAAATGGCCGCTCAAGCAAATACGCATGCTCCTAAGCCTTTCTGTTGTATAACTTTGTAACCTAGCAGACTTTGCAGCCAGGCCTCAAAATAATCAAGATGGAACCCGAAGTCAAAGCGGAGGAGGGTAAGCTTTTTCTTTTGAAGTATCACCATAAAAGGTATCTTTCGAGAAATCAAACAGGAACGGGGCAAGAACCAGGGTGATATATGTAGGTTGCATTCACTTCTCTCTAATCCTAATAATATAGGGAAGATATAGTTGACGTCATCCATTAATGTGGCAGCCAGAGCCTCATTGGCTGTCGAAACAAAGGGTCTTTTGCTCCTGTGGTTGGCACATTTGAATAACAAAAGAAAAGTTAATTAAATTCCAGTTGACAATTCCATTGTCAACTTGTTTTATATGTTGTTATTACTTAAAATACTGCTTTAAGTGCCAGTGACCAAAAAATCAATTCTTATTATTTTTTCTTTGGATTTCAAAACTACATGTATGTTACACCAAGCGACCAAAGTTTTAAGCCTTGATTTCAAAAAGACACCTGTTTATTTTACCTGGAATTTTCCTATTTAGTGGTCCGCCATTACTAACTTTAAGATCTTGAGAGAGCTGGATCGAGGAGAAAATTACGTCAAAGGCTCACTAGTTTAAGAATGCAATGTGTATGTACGCCGCAGAATTAATATGCAGCACGGCGGGTTTAATTTGCAGGTCGCAGGTCGCGGGTCGCGGGTTGCAGGTCCTTGTTTCACCAATACAGAAAGTATCCCAAACATTCTTAAAAGATAACCTTAGGCCTAATTAGGCCTAAACGAAAGTTTTTACGCCTAAGGTTAGTTTTATGAATGTTTAGGATACTTTCTGTATTGGTGAAACAATGACCTGCAACCCACGACCTGCGACCTGCGACCCGCAGATTAGACCCACCGTATGCAGCACAGGAGTTTTGGGCTTTCAGACTTTTAAACTCGCATTTTGCATATATAATAAGCTGCATTCACACCCTGAAATTTTAAGTTAGTGAGCCTTTAATTTGATGTCACTTTTCCCTGGATCCAACCCTCTGAGGTCTAATCGGTCAATTTTGAATGTGAGTAATGGCGGACCGTGAAATCCAAAACTTACAATAAAGTAAACGGCCTTAAGACAAAAATTAAAGCTCAAAATTTTGCCAATCATGTGTTAAGCAAACACACTTTCAAAATCTGAAGACAAAAAGGAAAGGAAGTGACTTTTTTAATCACATGGGTACTTTAAGTGTTAGTAATTAAGTCAGGCATCTTGAATGGAAGGGGTAGCAATATGTAGTACTTTGGGTAATGTGTAAATCTGGAAGTACCATCTTAGGGTATCCTGCTCTTTTACATGATGTGTCATTTCAATTTCTTGGCTGATAGACAACTTACCTATCACCCAAGTTACCGGTATTAGGATTTGTTATTCTATTGTGTTTGTTACTCTCCCTAGAAGTCCTTATTTATTTATTTGGTGAATTTAAAGTGTAAAACCTCATCACCTGCTCTCTCACACAAGGATGTTTCTGTCAATGGGTGAAGAGTTAATACTTTGAACTTATATATTTGCAGTAGAGGAGGAGGGTGAGATGGCTCGTATGCGTCATCGTCAACGCCGTGGCATGTTGAAGATGTACTATGGAGTTGGTGATGAGACTGGTAAAACAACTGCCATAGATCACTGCGATATTAATGGTGCCCACTTTAAACCAGAGGAATATTTAGAAAAGCTTTTTAAAGAAAAATCGTTGACAGAGTTGCTGGATAAAAATGCAGATATTGCCAAACGTAAGGAAGCTCTTTTA
>NC_090874.1:8066088-8073588 GCF_036669935.1 Montipora foliosa
TTCAATGCCGCAGTGCTCAAGAGAGACTGGATGAAAACTTGAAGACACTCAAGTTTCAAGTGGACCTTAGATCATCAGGAACAAATACATGTGCAGCTGAAGGCAAGTTTATCATAATTTATAATAATAATAATAATTATTATTATAATTATTATTATTATTATTATTGAGCTTTTTCACACTGACCAGATAAAGCCAGTTGAGGGGTTTTGACAGTGATGTCCAGCTACCCACGGGATATGGATCTGACATTATTATTATTATTATTATTATTATTATTATTATTATTATTATTATTATTATTATTATTGCAATAGTTAGTATCAATATCATTGCTTAAAAATACTACATTTTGCACAACTGTAGGAAGCAGTGTGGCCCAGAGGTTAGGGCACTTGCCTTGAGATTTGTATATTGATCCCTGGTTCAAGACCTGCTCTTACCACTTGTTGAATTTGTTCCTGGTAGTCCCTGGTTCAACGTCCCAGCTGCACTTGTAAATAGCCAACTGGCTTGCCTCCAGCCAGTTGGGATTCTTAACAGTTGTTGTTGTTGTTGTCTGTTCCGTTGTGTTTCATTGGCCCTGAAAAGCCCCTGTGGGGAGTGGTAAAATTATTAAGTATGTGTATGTAGCTGACATATTTTATCAAAAGCCTCATGCTGTAATGAGTGCTTATGTAAAGTCAGAATGTTGAACAACCTATTGGTATTGTTATACTTGACAGATGAAGGGCAAAAAGAAGATGGCAATGAGACAGAAACACTGAGACCAATGGCAAGCGTAATCACATTTTAGAAGAAATCCTACTAGGCAAACTTGTTCATGAATGGTTAACAAAAACCAAAAGCATGCAAACACTTAATTCTTGGACTGCTGTGTTGCCAAAAATGTTTCAAACAAAAATTTATTTTTGTCTTCTGCAAAGAGTTATCACATGATACCATGACTGTTTTGTGAAAGGAAGAAATGGTGTCCTTGTTTATGCACCAAACTAATCCTTTAATTGTTTAACTCTATTTTATGGCAATACTATAATTTGGGTTAAGTAAACTGAAAGTGCTGTTGTTCAGTTGAATGGAAAGTCTCAGTAAGAGCAAAGACACTACACAGAGTCAAGGTTGGTTAAAAGAGAATTAAAGCCTTGTTTTCGCACGCTGTTATTTGCTCCAAGCCTGCAGTGCTTAAGTTCCCAAAAATGCCTTGTATAGCAAACATTGTCAAGTGCATAGTTTTGTTGTTGTTGTGAAAAAAGCCTTAGGGTGGTGTCTCTGCTTCAAAAATGCCTCTCTTAACATTGTTCTAAGCTTTTACCAGGGTATCATTTTAGTAGTTAACCCTTTCAGTAGGACTGAGAGTGGTAAAAAAGAAAGAATCGATTGAAAGAAACTTTAAATGTCTAACTTCTAGCACTGGAACACTAATTGGGGACACTGTAAACTGAAATCAACAATTAATATAAATCAAATCAAATGTTGGTTTTTGAGGAGAGGGGAAAACCAGAGTACCCGGAGAATTAAACCTCTCGGTGCCTCTGCCTAACGCCACATGATTTTACTCATCAATGGGGGTAGGTTCAGGGACGAATGGGTTAACAACATCTAGGTGCACTTATTTTAAAACTATATCCCACTTATTATAATGTTTTTGGTATTTTTCAGGACTTCTTAGAGTTCGTTGACTGTGGCTGTAACGGCTTCCTCAGCACAATCTGCTTGGTTATTGCATCTTACAAAGAACAGTTTGTTCAGAGACAGATAACAAAGTAAGAAAGTGAGCATGATCAAGGGATGTGGGATGTCTTCCTCGATCCTTGATCTAATTTGATTTTTGAATCAACTCAGAAATGCAAAATTGTTTTACCTGTTTTTTGTTCTGTTATAAGGCTCTAGGGGATTTCATGTCAAGGGCATGATCCTGGTACTAAGAAACAGAGATACAGGTTTTACCAAACCACTGGATAAATGCAGGCCTTCCAGACCTATATTTTACTGTTTATTCTATAATTTGTATAGGATCAAATAAAGAGCCTATATTTCCTATAAATAGGATGTATTTAAAATTTTTTTCATCTCACAAAGTTTGACCAAACACATTAAAAGCTCACAAAAGTGTACTGTTCCTTGCTTTATGTTTATTTTATGAAATCTATTTTCGCCCCTATAAAGAGCCTGTATTTTGGCAGAAAATTCCTATATTTTTCCTATTGATCAGATTTCCCAAAAAGTGACTGGGAGGCCTGTAAAGGTAAATTAACCTTTGTACATGTCAGAGAGATTTGTGAACTGAAGTTTCAAGCATTAGCACTTTGTCCATAATTCGCTCTGACGAAGGGCTAATAGTGGAGATGTCTGATCAGAAATCTTTCTTATGGTGGTCAATAGACCTTTATTCACTTGTTCCATGAAACCAGATTTTCATGTTTCCCTCATGGAATGGAATGGAATGGAATAGCAGCACTGCGCACCGGTGGCTCAGTTGGTTGAGCATCGGGCTGTCATGCGGGGGGTCATGAGTTCAACTCCAGCCAGACCAACACTCAGGGTTTTAAAATAACTGAGGAGAATGTGCTGCCTTTGTAATTACATCTGCAAATGGTTAGACTTTCAAGTCTTCTCGGATGAGGACTGTAAACCGGAGGTCCCGTCTCATAACCCTTGTTGGAAATTAAATAGTATGGGATGTTAAAGAACCCACTCACTATTCAATAAGAGTAGGGGACGTAGTCCCTTGTGTTGTGGTCTAACCTTATCTGGACTGGGGCATCTTTCACTTCCATAAAATTAATTGTAAACTGCGTAACAAGCAGTCTGGCTAAAGTCCCCCACAAAATATTGTAAAATTGATCCTGAAAAGCCCCGTGGGGAAGAGACTAATAGCAAATCATTGTATCTCATTGTAACATAGTTTCCTAAAATGAATGATAAATTAGTAAAATAATGAGGGCCATGGGTAATTTTTCATCCCCTTCTGATTGATTTCCTCCGCTTCATTTTCGCATTCGCCACTTAGCTTTGTGGGATACGTTTTTACCTTTCCTTTTTCGACCAAAAATCAAGACGTTGCAGAGAGCTTGCATTCCTTCCCTCAAATACATGTAAACGTCATGCTACAGTATATCAAACCTTCTCTCTGAAGTCATTTCTAAGATCTTGGGTGTAATTTATAATGGCTCATCATTCCAGGAATGGTGAAGATCAGCAAGAGCTAGAAAAGGTTGTCACCGAGAAGCTGTCAAGTTTTATTATCTCACTGATGAAGGAATACTTCAAACTAACTGAGGCTAGGATTGAGCTTGAGGTTTGAACAGAGGCAGGCAGTTATTCAAGATTAAAAAGTTAATAAATTATGTAATTGATGCATGTGTAATAAATAATTTATTTATCAATTGTCTCTCACCCTTCCCAGGGAAAGAGTGCTCTGTCTATTCACAATTTGAATAGTAGTTATTCACCAGCTTAATGTGTTTTATAAATGATCAAAATAATATTTTTTTTTTTTTTGGTGAAACAGTAATAATCTGTAGGAGACTGTCCTGATAATGACACTTCAAGCTAATCGCTAGTCTTTTCTATCAGTCAGATGCAGGGGATGATGTCCTTTTAGTGCGAGCATTGGATCGGTTTCATCGCAGACTTCAAGCTGTTCAAAAACTGCTCCCTGAAATTGGCGTAGGACGGTGTGTACTGTGCTTACAAGTACTTGTACATTATGTTGTGTACAGTATGTTGTACAGTCTTGTAATGTTTTCATTTTAATACTTTGCCATCAACTTTACTTGTCCACCAAAGTGTGTGACTAAAAGGAAAATCATTGTTGTTTCCCCAATGAAAGTTGCAGAAAACTTCAACCTACCTCATTGTCTTAGCCAGACATTGACATTCCAGGAAAGCTGTAATACAGATTTTCAAAGCAACATCTTTGTTTATCAACTGTCTTTAATTGACTTCTTGATTTATTCATTTCTTGATTTAGTTTGGGAACAAATATTGTAGCCCGTTCTGCACACAACAGAGTGAAAGTTTACTCCAAAACTCTCAGACAACACTTTGCAGGTAGGTCATTTTTCACTGGTGAACTTTAAATGATCTCAAAGGTAGGAGGGATTTTTCACCACATGTAGATTCTGTGCGCATGCACCGTATAATTACAATTCTCAGTCAATGTAAGAAGAATCCAAAACAATAGAAAATGGCATCATTTTGGAATAACAAATCCCTTATGGACAGGTTTAACAAATAATACGTGTGGACATTTTGCTCATTGCTTGTATTTTTCCTGGCCCCTTCAGTACTCGGAAAAATACTACCCAACTCACAAAATACCGGTATTTGCGCGTATTCTATGCTAAACCATTCAATAAGGTGTATTTATTGCACTCTAACAGACATCTTTGTTTCTTTATAATCAGTCTGTTTAACAGATATCAGACAGGCGCTGGCAACTCCTTTATTGACATCTGTCAATGAAAAGCCACCATCACTCTCTGACTTGTTATCAACCATGAACAATTCACTCACAAACCAACTCAAGTTGATTCTAAACAGCCTCAAGGTCAGTGCCACCAATAACATGATCTTCCCATAGAAACACTGGAGTGATACATAGGGAACTCTTTCAGCTGTGAAACCACAGTGCCCTTTAACATTCCATCTGACATACTTTCGGCTAGTCCCCCATCATGAGAAAGTGATTTCCTGTTTAATTTATATATGACAACAGAAACCACAACCCTCCAGCACCAATTTTCAGGTGGGTGTAGTCAGCTTTGGGCGTCAATAAGGATAGGGCAGATATAAATTCTGCCGGTATTTTATTGTGCAACCACTAGAACAAAGAAACCCTTTGCCAAAAAGGCAGGTGAGGTCATTGATTCCCAGGTGATCATATGATTATATTCATGTAACCTGGCCAATATAAATTATTATTATTATTATTATTATTATTATTATTATTATTATTATTATTATTATTATTATTGTTATTATTGTTATTGATGTATTCGGTACTGGTGGAGAATTTCCACAGAGACTATCGATTGAAGTTGGCTATGGAACTTAAAATAGCCGGATACTGAGAGATTGACATAGCAGCATCAGCATCGACAAGCCATAATGACAACTTTGATGGAGTTTGCGGTCATTTCGCAATTTCGCCCATCAAGAAGACTCCCCACCAACCGAGTCGCCATCCCAATTTTATTAAGCTACGACCACGTTCGCGCTGAAAGAGCAGAGAATTAGTAGTGGCGAATTGACTGGTGGAGAGATTTCTTCGTGGCGAGATGACGTGTTCCC
This sequence comes from Montipora foliosa, assembly GCF_036669935.1. NCBI lineage: Eukaryota > Metazoa > Cnidaria > Anthozoa > Scleractinia > Acroporidae > Montipora > Montipora foliosa. The sequence goes on from NC_090874.1 coordinate 8,071,384, forward strand.
CTTGACAGTGTTGTTTGCTCCAAGACTACGTGTAGTAATCTGTGATTTATATAAAGGGGGTAGTTTCTAAAGAAACTGTGGTGCTGCGTCGGTGGGGAAGTAGTACACGAAAATTTTTGGTTTTATCAACGGAGTTAATATAATTGTAAATTGGCCACCGTACAGGGATTGTAAAAGCTGACGTTTCGAGCGTTAGCGCTTCGTCAGAGCGAATCGAGGAATTATGGGTTGTGTGTAGTTTTTATAGTGGAGTAGGAGCTACGCCATTGGTGGTCACAATGCAACGTGAAAACTAAGAATTGCTGGTTTTCACTCACGTGATCAACAGCCATGTTTTTCAACGAAAACAAAAGGAAGCGTTTGCATAATAATAGAGTTAAATTCCCGGAGGATTTGGTCGGGGCACCAACATGGCCGCCTTTTCTTTGTTTTGGGCACCAACATGGCGGTCGTGACGTCATGTGAAAACCGAGAATACATTAGTTAAATGAAAAGCGTTCGTTAATACCGTGGGGATTAAGGGTGCCGATTTGTAAGATAAATTTTTGCTCCATATTGTGATTATATAGATGAAGATGAACTTTATTTAGACTGTCAGCTGTATTTAGCACCAGGTCACTAATTAGGGACAATGTGCACAAATCACTGAAGTCAATTCATATCGAATCGTAGGTTGGTTATTGGGAGATGGGAAAACTGGAGTACCCGGGAAAAAACCTCTCAGAACAGAGTAGAGAACCAACAAACTCAACCTACACGTGTCGCCAAGTCTGGGAATGAAACCCTGGCCACATTGGTGGGAAGCGAGTACTCTCAACAATGCGCCATCCCTGCTTGTTTCGTAATCATCTAATCTTCGCGTTACATGGAACTTGAATGAAAACATAAACGTTAAAAGCTCGCTACCTTTCTCTTTTGCCAGAGCTTTATTGGGACTGATATCACGTTCGCCGTCAAGCCATACTTCAGGGGACCTTTCTGTTCTGATGATGTCAGAGAAGGCCTGGCAGTGGAGTTCATACGGCATGTTCTGCAGTCTGCTAAGGTTCAAGATTCGTATTATACTTTCTGACCGTTGTGGTTTTTGTCCACTCCAACTTGGGTGCCAGGGATTTTCTTGTACGGTTATCATTTCTTTTGTCAGCGGCGTTTTTTCTTCTTGCTTTGCCTCTGGTACCTCACGCTTACAAGAAAGAATCTCGGGGACCCATGTTAGCCTCCCACACCGGAGGTGCAAAGCATTGACGGCACTTGTTCCTGCTGCGGAGTATCTTACTGGTCAAGGGAACTTAATTGTAGTAGTTTGCACATCAACACATCCACAGCAGACTTGTTTCTGTGTTGGGAACATCAACCTACCGAAGTTAAAACCTTTAATTTTGGAATCGTAGGGATTATGACTGTATTACTATGCGGGCTTGCGTTCTCTCATCTGCCGCCTTTTAGGCCATAAAAATCGCAATCACCCATAATATCAAGGTTTCATGAAGCCCCAATCATGGCAATTTTGACCTGTTCAGGAATTAATAATTTTTATAAACTCTTCTATATTTGTTTTTTGGTTTTTTTCAGGAGTTTTGTGAGATTGGAACTGCTCCGCCAGCCCTCATTCTGCTCTTATCAAGATTATGTCTTGATCTTCAAGAGTCCACCATCTCTTACGTGGTGTGTGCAGTGGCAGTAAACCAAATGACTAGACTCCGTTGTAGAGAAGGACGAAACGAGGGAATGGGGCTGAATAAATCTGCGAGGGAAGCGAGCCGAGTTGGGGACTGGGAAGAGGAAAAAGGCGGTGTCGCAAATAGCCCCTATGCGTGATGACGTCTGTCTAGCTAATTTCACCACCAAGCCTCGAATTCGAAGATCAAACCTCTAAATTTTAGCTTGAACTGAATCCCAAATGAGCAAACTTGTAAAGAAAACCTACGTTCAAACAGTATTATTGCATGTCCAGATGATGTGAATAATTTTGTGCAAACGAGACTTGAGGGGCGTTTACACGACAGAGCAAAAATGGCACGGGCCCGACAAAAACTGGAACGGTTCCAACAGTTTTTACAAAGAAACAGTGAACTTTTATCCGTTCCGCAACCCTATGGACCCGTCGCGAAACGGATGAAAGTTCACTGTTTCTTTGTGCCCCTCACACTTGGTAGTTAATTTTTGAGGACATGCCGTCATCATGCATAAGGCCTATTTGAAATA
>NC_090874.1:8076088-8101088 GCF_036669935.1 Montipora foliosa
TGATTGGATAAACACGATTGAACCGCGCAATGTACGTGCTGTCATGAAGCGCATTGTTGAAGACGTAACAGCCATTGATAGTCAAGTCGGTCAACTGTACGAGGAGGGAGTCCACAAAGCACATAGCTCAGGTTTGAAGTTCGTTGGAATGCCGGGAAAAGCCTTGGGAGGTGCTGATTGGTTGAAACTTATCAAGTCTCTTTTTCACCCAATCAAACCTAATAAAACGTGAAACAAACATTTTGATTTGCTTATGCTTAGTTTATCGCACGTGACGCGAGCTGCATGCATTCACCTCGAGCCCTGATTGGGTCAACTCATTGACTGTGTTTGCTGTGATTGGCTGAATAAAGGGCGATTATCAAACCATCGAGAAAGTGAAACAAAGGAAATTTTTGAACATCTCAAGCCCCTACACTTGAATCAGCAAGATGTTTCGTTCTCTTTTTATTTCCATAGTATGAGTAAATTAACTGAAGTGGAATTTTTCTTTTTCTTGTTTCAGATTCTAGTAAATTCACCTACACTTACCAATCCAAGCCGAGTCGTTCACAGTGGAGTTACACTGCCAAGTAATTCAATTTTTGAGAAAGTTATTCTTATTTTCCTGATTTCAGCTGTTCAAAAGGCTGATAGCACCGGTTTTCTACTACCATTCGATAGGCATTGATCAACTGAAAATTGGGTCAGAATCAATTTACTGTTAGGACCTGGTGCGAATCGATCGACTTGGGTACGAAGCGATCGAATACCCTTGCAGACTTGTGAACGCGCTAACCAATCTGTGTTTGTGATTTCTTTTTCAGCACGGCCTTCGATTCTAGTCTCCTCAGTAACATCCAAAAACTCTTCTCGGAAAGAATTGAGATCTTCAGCTCTGTGGAGTTCTCCAAAGTTTCTGTGTTGACGGGCATAATTAAAATCGGATTAAAGGTAGGTCATATTCAAACTATGCGAAACTAGTGCATAAAGCTGGTTTGTTATTTTACAAACCACTTGTCCGACGTTTCATCTTTAAGTAGAATGGACCTCTTTAGCTTGTACGTTTTGTTTTCCCATTTCAGACCACGTGATCTTCCCAAGGGAATTTTCCTTTTGTTTTTTCATTAGTTATGCATACATATTAGGGAGCTTACGAAACGAGGACGACGACGGCTACGAGGACTTCATTTAAAAATACGAGTTCGCGTTATTCGTATCACTACGAAACTATTTCATGTCGTTTCGCGTTAAAAATGTTTAGTAACTATCGAGGAATTAAACTTGTATGAGTGGGTTGGAAGCGTAGAGAGAGAACTGAAAATTCATCGTCTTGTGCTAACGTCCTCAACAGAACCTTGAATTTGGTCATTTCACGTCGTCATTTAGGAGATGACGGCAAAGAAATGTACCAAAATGTAAAACGCACGTGCAGAGCGTGCAGAGCCATTGTTTTTGCTCACTAAACCTATTGTTTTTGCTCACTAAACCTATTGTTTTGTAGCGTCGTCGTTGCCGTCGGCGTCGTTGTTTCGTAAGCTCCCTATTCACATGCATAAGACGACATTTGAAAGAAACTGTTCCCCAGAGTAACATCACCTGGTCATAAATGGGAAAACAAAATGTATCCGCCATTATCATAGCCTGCGAAAAACGACCGCCGGAAATACGTCTGTGTTCGCAGGCTACCATTAGGGACTTTACGATCTACGACGGCGACGTCAACGAAAACGTCACCTTAAAATATAACTTTGCACTATCGTACGTTTCTCGCGGTTTGGCCATCTCGTAAGCGTCGTACAATGTGGGCGAAGTATCCTAAAAATAAATTGGTACGAGCGGTTTCATAGTAAAAATAGAGAATACAAGATTTGCATTTGTGCGCTCGCGTTGTCGTCAAAAACTCAAATTTGGTGATTTCACGTCGTTGTTGTGCAGAGTACCGCACGAAAATGTGTTAAAACGCGTGCCGCACGTGCAACACGATTACTTTTCCCTTTTAACCAATGATATCGTTGTTTCGTGGCGTTCTCGTTGACGACCGCGTTGTAGATCGTAAAGTCCCTATTATCCCACACCAAAATTTTCAGAATGGTTCTTTATTTTCGGTAGTCGTTTGTACGAGTCTTGGGGTTTAAGTAGTTTTCTCTAGAACTTTATTTTTGTTATGTGTTAAATGTTTCATTACAAATTGCACGTTTTATTTCTTAAGATTACAAAAAAATGTCATGCCATAGGTGTCGACTAGGCATAGCTACCAGTTTGTGTGAGAGGTCATTTATCAGTCCTACCAACAACCCCCTTGAACGAAACCACGTAAGTTTCGTTTTGTTTTTCTTGAATAAGTACCATAAGCGGCATAAGTTTGTTTTTCCGCGCGTGGAATGAACAAAATGATGAATCTATCATCGAGTGTAGTCTACATGCATACTCGTCATACTCGGCCAAATGTCCGAGTACTCCTTGTAGAAAACCCAGCAATGACTTCGGATGCTCCACCACTAAATTGAAGGAGACTCGTGCGTTGTCATTGGTGTCATCGAGGTGTTTCATAGTTGAAACCTTTGGCTGATTGTTCGAGCTCGTAAAAAACTACTTACGGTTCGAAAAAATGACCATTTCCAGTCTATGTAGTTTTCTATTATAGATTTCAGCCAGCGATATCTTGCTCCAGGACATCACATTCTCTAATGTCCACCCGGTGTTTTTGTTTGCAGACCCTCCTAGAGTGTGTAAGACTGCGTACATTCGGAAAATACGGTCTTCAGCAAATACAAGTGGACACACACTATCTACAGATGTACCTCTGGAGATTTGTGTCAGATGAGAAGTAGGTCGCTCCTATCGCTTCTATTGTAATGTCTACACTGATTTCGCTATAGGTCGAAATTCTCGCGCCACACTTTTATCCAATCAGAAGTAAAAATAGCAAGCAATTGACTTGCTTGCACGCACTTTCTCCCGCTCTTTGGCGCCGGCTGCATATAGTTGTTTTGCGTTATGATTGGCTCGTTTGATTGTCCTTGTTTGTTGTGATTGGTCAAAGACACTCAACTGAAAACTACGCCATTTTTGATCCTTAGCTTGGTGCACTTTATGTTGGAAGAGGTGGTCAACAGTGCTGTTAACAGATGCATCTCAACGGAACTCATGGAGCCCAGTGTGAGTACAACATCAAGTCATGCTAAATCGCTCATATTCTCCTTAGTGCTCTCCATGGGCTGCTAACAATAATTATTGTGGAAGAAAACGGGATGGTTAATGTTAAACGCGGTAGATGAATGAAGAAATGCAATTTTTCGAGGATGGCTCGGGGATACTCGGAAAAAACCCGAGGGCTCCTCGTAGATGTCGAACCTATGACCTTCCGATAACTAGTTCGGATACTCTTCCACTGAGCTATAAAGAGATTCATGGGAGCTATAGAACGGTTTTCAATTGGATTGTCAAAAGTAAGTAGCGAATTGCTTTGGTTTTGCATTACTTCAAAGTTCTCGCGCCACTTTTTCAACCAATCAGACGTGAAACCAAAACCAATCGTGGCTGGCGCGTGCACCTTTCTCGCGCTTTGTGTCGGCTACGTGTAATTACTTCGAGTTTTGATTGGTTTACCGAGTTGTCTCCGTCCTTTTTCATTGGCAAAAGTAATTACTTTGGTTTTGGTTTTACGACACTCGATTGAAACTCGCTCTATGTAAAACATTAAAACTAATAACTGTGGTATGACCATTATCTTTATTCTCAAACTTTTATGTTTGGTTACGTAAGAACATGGACAACGCAATTACGTGATGGTCATTAAAGGGAAATGTTTCTGTTCTATTCTCAATACCATTTTGCAAATGTTGCATTTGACGTTTCAATAGAGAATCACTGTTTTAATCAACAGGTGATCGAAGTGATTTGTGAAAGAGGTTGACAAGGCAAGAAAAACACCAACCAAGCCACCTTTTCTACCGTAATTAAATTTTTTCATTCATCGGGCAGGAACTGACCTTTTGTGACTTATGCTGTATGACTAATGGCGCGAATGAATTAAAGAGAGTAACTAAATTATCGAGCATTCTGTGGAAACTAAGCGACAATCTGTCGTTGGTCATTTCACGTTATCGTTTTGCGAAATTTCCTTGAGCAATTTGCCTGGCACCGCCCAGCTGGCGGGATTATTCGCGTTATAGAGAAAACATTAGACGGTGTACTTAATTGACTTCAAATGAGATGGTGACGGTTGAAAGCGATAGCTCATTATCATGGCTCTATTCTTTGTATTTCTGCTTCGGTTTTGGATTCAAGTAAAATTTAAACAAGGTTTTGCAAACTGGAAAAGCACGCCGCATTCCAAAAACGGAATGGATTTTTGCTGAATTCACCGCTAGTGGATTCGACTTTGCAGTCTGTTTGTAGCCGAGCTACATTCGAGTTTCGCGCCAAAATGGAGAGGTATGTCCAAGACGACGTTAATAGGGAGTTAAAAGGTAGCTTACGCAGAGATAAACTAAGAATAAAGCCAGGATCCGAGCCAGGATTCCAGCCAGGATTCCAGCCAGGATCCGAGCCAGGATCCGAGCCAGGATTCGAGACCTAACCAAGACCTAACCTAACCTAACCGAGACCTACCCTAACCCTAACTAGACCTAACTAGACTAGAACCAACCTAAGTAGACCTAACCTAACCGAGGGATTCGAGAATAAATAGCGGAGAAAGCTCATCTTAGCTCGAATCCTGGCTCGGATCCTAGCTCGAATCCTAGCTCGAAGTTTAGGTATCCTCGCTTACGCAAGAACGACGGCTACAAGAACGCCACAAAACAATGGGTTTAATGAGCAAAAACAATAGCTCTGCACGCCCTGCTCGTGCGTTTTTGCATTTTGGTACATTTCTTTGCCGTTCTCGTCCTGGCAACGATGTGAATTGATCAAAGTTGAGGTTATGTAGAGGACGTGAGGAACCTGACGGAACATTTTAATTTTTTTCTCAAACAATCACAGCGTTCATGCCAATTTTACTCCTGTAATGTTGATACACACTTTCCATTCCGAACGACTTGGGGTTATAACGAAATTATTACAATAACGGGAAATAATATTTTAAGACTACGTTCTCCTTGGCTCACGTCGTCGTCTTTGTGTAAGCTCCCTAAGGTTGTGTAGAGGACGTGAGAACCTAACGAAACATTCAATTTTTTTCCCAAACAACCACATCGTTCATGCCAATTTTATTTCTGCAATGTTGATACACACTTTCCATTCCGAACCACATGGAGTTATGACGACATTATTACAATAACAGGAAATACTAGGGAGCTTTAGCAACGACAACGGCGACGTCAACGAGAACGTCACAAATTTGCATATTTAGTGGCCAAAGACAATAGCTTTGCACGTTCTGCACATGCGTTTTTCATTTTTGTCTATTTCTTTGCCGTCGTCAGCAAAACCACAACGTGAGATGACCAGATTTGAGGTTTTAAGAAGGATGTCGGCATTAGAAGATAAATTTTCATTTTCTCCCCTAAATAAAGCGCCGCTCATAACGTTTTTATTCCTGAGGGATTGCCATACCTTTCTCACATTAAAAAACTTGGAAACGGCAAAACGACTTCACAAAACAGAGATTCTCATTATTGACATCACTTCACGACTATTCCAAGTTTTTTAATGTGAGAAAGGTATGGCAATCCCTCAGGAATAAAAACGTTATGAGCGGCGCTTTATTTAGGGGAGGAAATGAAAATTTATATTCAAATGCCGACGTCCTTTTTAAAACCTCAAATCTGGTCATCTCACGTTGTGGTTTTGCTGACGACGGCAAAGAAATAGACAAAAATGAAAAACGCATGTGCAGAACGTGCAAAGCTATTGTCTTTGGCCACTAAATATGCAAATTTGTGACGTTCTCGTTGACGTCGCCGTTGTCGTTGCTAAAGCTTCCTACTATTTTTAGACGACGTCGTGTTCTCGTTGGCGTCTTCCTTGCGTGAAGCAAAGACAACGGCAACGAAAACGTCACTCCAAAAGATAACCCTGGGCTATTTCGCGATTATTCCATCTTGATTACGTTGTACAATACCAGCAAACTATCCTGTAACTGGATGTGTACGAACGGTTTGGAAAATGAATGGTTCTTTGTTGTATGCTCACGTATTCGTCAAAAGCTATAATTTGGTGATTTCACGTTGTCTCTGCGGAGTACGTCAAAATGCACGGGATTTGTGCGCCGCACGTGCAACACGTCGTCGTTCCTTCAACTCTAAAACCGCGGCTAAGCGAGTTTGCTTGCGATCGTCTTGCGATTTTTTTGAAAATTGTCGCGTCGCCAGCGCCCGTGTAGCCACCCTCGTACAGGTGATGCGACAGCTGGCGAAAAATCGCAGAAAAAAAATCGCCAGAAATTGCATGAGTTGAGTTTTTCGCGACTTTGTCACTCGTGTAGCCGCGTTAGAACACTTTGCCCTACATTCGCGACAATTTGTGACGCGTCCAGGGGTTATCGAGTTATCGAGGACATGATGACAGATAACGAGTCTCTCCCGCTTAACTTCGACGGCTCTTATTTACAATACCTTCAGCTCAAAGGTGACAAGTTAACGTGGATTAGTGATCTTGAATCCCTAAAACATTTCGTTGAGAAGGGTTTGAAACAACAAGGCAAATGGTCGTCGCCCGGCGGAAATTCGAAACAATTTAAAAGCTCTGTCAACAACCTCACTATTACTTGGTACAGTAAAAAGCAACTCACTCTCGCCTTCCAGGGGCGAGATGGACCCGTTTTAAAAGGCAGCTTGACCAAACTTGTTCGAGACAACGCAGGGAGAACCGATTCAACGGGCTCGAATGTCTCTTCAACGGTCGAACAAGTAAATCCATTGTTGTTTGAAGCCAACGACATTTATGCTAATCAACCAAGGGTAGCCGAAGCGGGACCAGTATTTTCCAGTCAAGAGAGATCTAATACTGAATTAGTTGCTGAAATGGAAGGTATAAAACTTGACCTCCTTATTCTACAGAAAAAGGTAGAAGCCAACTCTAATCTGCTTTCGATAAATTGCCAAAATCGAGAGGAATTTGCTGTTAACGCCGAACTTTGTGAATACAAAGGGAGGTGTGAGAAACTGGAATCATCTATATGCAAAAAAGAGAGAGTTATCGAAGAACTTGAGGAGAAATGTTTGTCTCTCGAAAATCGTGCTGTATCATCGAGCCAATCAGATGCGAATCGCATGCAAAAACAATTTGTCGCCAAGTTGTAGCCACCACTGCTCGTTGGCAACGCGACAATTTTCCAAAAAAATCGCACGTGCAGCCGCGGCTTAAAAGCGGTACTATGCCCTCAACTAGCCCCAGCAGCTACGGCTACGATAACGCCATAAACAAGAATATCATTGGTTAAAGGAGTAAAAAATAATCGTGCTGCAGGTCTGGCACGCATTTTATTCAAACGTTGGCCGTGTAGTACGGTAACGTCAACGAAAACGTCACTGCAAAATAAAACTCAGTGCTATCTCAGTACTGCGCGATTATTCTGTCTGTTTTACGAAGTACGGCAAAGGAATGCGTGCCGCATGATTATTTTTCCTTTTTTAACCAACAAATAGATAAGAACAACAAATGTAAAAGGTTTATTTAGTAGTCTGTTTTTCGCTGAACTCATGGCGACGGGAAAGTGTTTTTTAAAAGGAAGGTGCCTACTATTGTTATTGCGCATACGTTCTGCGCATCTCGAGATACACGGATTTCCTATCGGTGATGCTTACTAATACAGGGATATTTTTGCGCGGTTTGAAACTATCTGGAGAAAGTAGATCTTAGTAAGTACTGTTAGTATCCAAAAAGAAAATTGGGGGTAACCATGCATTTTTACTGGGTTGCCAGTATCGCAATCCCAGTCGGAAAGTGGGTGGGATTTGTTTGTTTTATTTGTTTTCTTTTTTTCCTTTTTCTTTTTTTTTTCCGTGTCGGTAAAAGTCTTGCCTGTCACTCCCCTGCTAAGTGGTATCTTTGTGCATAGAGCCTTCTGCGCGTATTTTCTTTGGATAGGGAGGGTAGTGAAATGCGTAGATTTCTCTGGTGGACACAGTAGAATGATAAACTTAACCGGCAATGGCGTCGAAAGTCATGTAACGCGAATGGCCTTTTAGTGGATCTTTGAACAAAATATACCCTTATGAAGCTCATGAATGGCAAGTGATTTGGATACTGAACAAGACAGGCGGTGGAATCTTAAAAGCGACGAGTAATGGACTTCGACAACAATCTGTCGCCCGTCGAGCCGAAATCAAAGTGAGCTGCATTTCTAAGATTTTGCCAAGTGTGCTGTTATGTAGAACACTGAAACCAAATGGAAAATTCTCTGATAACTTATAAGTTCAACAAAGAAAGAGAACGAATCGAACACCTTAAGTGGATCTGTGATCAATTCTGCACAGTCTTCACGTAAAAAAAATTGGAAATGTGACAGCCAGGAATTACTTGAAAGAAAGCTTGTCGTCTATTTTGTGCTTCATTATTCAAGGAAGAGGTTCGTCATGGAAACGGTTTGATCCTGAAATTTTTGTTTGTTGTAATATTGCGCATATTTGACACGATTGAGTTTTTTCTCTTCACGCACGTAATGAAATAGGAAGGGGTTTTTGCCTCTAATAGCAAATATGTTGTTTGTTTCAAAAAATTGTTCGCTGGAAAAGGTGGCCTTTATGAATTCATCATGTTTTATAATATGCGAGCCTAACTGGATAGTTTTTATGGCAATAGTAAAGCATTTTCGTGTCAAAATGAGGTTAGCGTTTTTCTGTTGTGCTAACTTAATTAAATATAAATATACATTCTGCCTCGTGAGTTTGTTATTCTCGTTAACCAGCAATGGCGTCGAAAGTCATTGCAACGCGAATGGCGTTTTAGTGCATCTTATGTTTGTTTGTTTCAATAAAATGTTTCGCTGGTAAAGGATTCTATGATATTTTCTGCCTTTGTGAATTATAATATCATGTTGTGTATTGAATTTTCAAGCTTAAGGTTGAAACGTGATACGGGAGGATATTTTTAGTATTGCTCTGTAAGCAGGAAAGGTTTCATGAAAATAAACAGGTCTGTTGGAAGCGTGCTTGAGTTTCAACAAAATGAGCCCCAAAATCAGCAAAAAATTGTGACACCGGTGAATAATAAAGTAGCTGCTATTTCCAAAATGATGGAATTACCTGGTGATAAATAACCTCGTCTTGGAGAGTAAATTTTTGACTTTGCAGAAACAATGGTGGGCGATTGTGATCTTTGTTTTGAATTCGCTCATTTATTGTCAAACTTTATAACACTTGACAGAAAAAGAAACTTACGAAAACCCGGTATCTTGCCATCATTTGACACACATGCTTCACTGTTTGGCAAGTAAACATGCCGCGGTAACTTAATCACGGCGCCCGCTGAATTCCGGCGTCCTCACTTTCGATTTTGCGATTTATTTGTGCAGCCAAAACGTACAATAACAAAATTGAACGTAGCAAAAATCTCCCAAAATGTTTGTCGCTGATCGTAACTGTTTATATTCTATATTCACGGTTCAAAATTAATGTTGTTTTCATGTCGTAAATATGTTATTCTCGAGCGACCGTCCTGGAAACTTCCTTCTGCTCTTTCTAAAAACTGTGTATCAATATTTATTTACTTTTGCATCAATATTTGTTTTTGCATAACGCAAGCTAACAAAATCTGTACCTTACTGAGTTCGCATTTGTTAGCGTTAACAGTATTTTCGGTCCGATGCTTCTGTTTTATGAGGGGTATATTGTTTTGGTCTCCCATCCAAACACTAACCCCGCTGGACAGCGAACTTCAGTGAACTTTAGTGAACTTCGGTATTATAAAGCTGTCAGATGCTCAGAGGGCACGCTTAAACTTGTGGTGAAAAGAAGTTGTGAGGGAACTTGAAAATTATCAACATGTCAACCCAGAAGCCAATGTTTCTCGCTTCTCTTTTATTTGTTATTCTTCAGAGACTGGAATGCTGTAGTTCAATACCACACAATTCAGTACCTTCTGATTTTCTGTAACACGTACCACAGGCAACCCAGTTTATACTTCACGGAAGCATGTCGTTACAAATATTATTCATGAATTATCTTTGAAAAATGCGTGGTTACTCCCAATTTTCTTTTTAGATTTCAATAACACTTGTTAAGATCTACATTTCCTGCATAATCACACACCGGGGTAAAAATATCTTTAATTAGTGAGCACCGCCCTTAATTTCATCCTGGTGAATGGTCAGTCATCCCGTGTTGAAAACATTTCATTCAGCGAGCATGAAAACAGTTGCAACGAAATGACCAAACACCAAGAGGAAACTCAACCAGAGAAGACGTTTGTCCCCGGGTGTAACATGTTTATGGCACCTTTTCCGCAGAAATTTGAGTTTCGCTAAAATTCAGCGAAACTTCTATGAATTCCGCACGTTTAACCCTTTAAGCCCTGAGGGGTTCCCCATTGACGAGTAAAATCGTCTGGCGTTAGACAGAGCAAAATCTATAAGTGCCATTTGGCACTCTCAGGGCTGAAAGGGTTAAGTTAAATAAAATTTGCTTATTGTCTCGTTTGAGTTTGCATAATATCAAAAGGTGGTTTTACTTCTTGCTGATGGGCAAAACAACAGATGGTTATTTTCTCACTTCCTTGCCCCAAATGAGTTTTGGTCACGTTTCAAGCCATCTCAGTTTGTGCACACTTCGATAATTGCTTTGATTCGTTATCGAAACAACACAGCGCCTTATTGCTGTTTGCCTTTGGTTATTAAAATAAAACCGCTTTTCAGATGTTTTTGATGGGCTTAAGAACGATTCCCTTTTTTGTTTCATTTAATAAACGAAAAAAAATTGCTATTCTAATTAAAAGCAATAACTTTGTTTTAAGTTACCCTTGAGTGAATACAAAATGATTAATCGTAACTCAAAAATAACGCACGAGTGCAACCTGAGACATGTCGAAATTTTAAGATGAAGTCTTCTGGCGATGATAATAATAAACCTTACGACATATTTCCAAAAAGGGCTATTCGGTATGTACTTAGAAAAAAAAACACTTATAAGACATGTTACATCACGGAATATTTACGCTCATGCATGTCATCCTCAAAAAGATTAACAAGATTCTCCAAAAAAAAAGTTTGCAGTTTGGTTTGTTTTTTGCTCTCGTCCTCGCGCCGAGTATAGTTCGTGAACGTTTTGAACAGCGAATCATCCTTATCGTGTTCATAGATTTTTAATCAGTTGGATGCACAAAACATATTGAGAAACCAGGCATACTGAAGCGCATTTTCTCCCCTGCGTACCCCTGTGTTAACAGCACCTTAGTGTGCAACTTTCCAAACCCCTCTCCCCTAGTGCCGCAAATTTGACACGCCGACAATTTTGCGACGATTTAAAATTTTATCTTCGCAGAGCCTCGGAACAATTCCGTCAGCGCAATTAACAACAAAAGGCTTTTGTTTGGACTTGTGAAGAGGAATTTGATTCACTACAATAGGGCCATTTCTTGATACCAGATTCTTATTTGTGTCGTTGCCGTATCTGTCGTTATTCCTTAAAATCCGTAATATTTCATCAGAGATATCTCGTAAGCCCCCGTGAAAACGGACGCAACAAGTCCCCAAGGTTGTTGGGAGTTCTATCAGTGTTGTTTCTGCAGACGTTGGATGGTGTTGGTAGCCTGCTAGCAGGCGTATAAAAGGGAGGGGGTGGGGAAGGAGGAAGATCGGCAACGCAGGCTAGGTGTTGGCAGCTGTGTTCAAACTGACGCAACAACTCAATGTAAGGACTTGCGGTGTATTGTGGGAAGGATACGACCCATGAGACTTTGGGTAAAGACTTGTTTCCACATCTCAAAGTGCCCTTGGACGTGAGGTGCCTGGGAATGAAATTAAATCACTGGAATCAGTCAGTGCAAAATGCAGACTGAGGTTATAATGTAACTGTTGAAAAAGCCCAAGCCCCTTAGAAATTCTAACCTTAGGCCTAATTAGACCTAAAACAATATTTAGGCTTAACTGTTAGCATTCTGATTCAAGTGATTTAATTTCATTCCCAAGCACCTCACGTCCAAGGGCACTTTGAGATATGGAAACAAGTCTTTACGGAGACTTTGACGGTAGACTTACAAAATTCATCTGCCATCTTGTTTTCAATATGTTAATGATTGCTGTCTCCAAGGAGACCATATCTAATGTGCGTGCATGGACCCAACAATAGGGAACTGAGGGACCTTAAGACCTAGGACGGCAACCTCAGCGAGAACGCCACTTAAGCAATAGAGAACTTTTTTCCGTGTTTCCGTAGTCTCATCTAAACACTCGGGGAAGTTGAGAGAATTTGAGACAGTTATGCGAGCCCGAGACGCAGTCGACGGTTTGCGTAACTGTCCAGAATTCTCCCAACTTCCCCGAGTGTTTAGATGAGACTATGGAAACACGGAAAAAAGTTCTCTATTGCTTTTATAAAATATTTCTCAAAGATAATTCGACAATTGAAGGAAAATGCTGGGTTTTTTACTTCTAGATTGAAACAGATTTTCTCGATACACGCTCATATCTCCTACCAGCCAATCAAACGCGCGTCTGACAACACAAAACCAATTAAAATTCGTAAGATGTCACAGCCGCGTTTCCACACTCTCATCTGAACACAGCTATTGACCAATGAGAGTGCGCGTACTATCCTAGTTATTTTATAAAAACCAATAGACATTAATGAGCAAAACAATGGCTCTGCAGGTGCGCTTTAAAATTTGTACATTTCTTTCCCATTCTCTGCCAATCTGCAACATGAAATGACCAAATTTCAGGTTCTTAGGAACACGCAAGCGCATAAAGGCACTGTTACACAGTGAAATATTTCCTGCAACTTGTCTCGCAATGTTTAGGCGACATTGTGGCGGCACAAGTTGCACGAAACATTTCACAGTGTAACACACCTTGCAACGGCCAAAATCGTTGCGAGACAAGTTGCAAGATCTGTTGCCGAAAGTAGAATTAAGTTCTATTTTTCGTGCAACTTGTCTCGCAACGATTTTGGCCGTTGCAGGGTATGTTACACTGTGAAAAGTTCCGTGCAACTTGTCCTGCCACGATGTGGCCAAAACATTGCGAGACAAGTTGCACGAAACATTTCACAGTGTAACAGCGCCTTAAGTGCAAATCTTTGATTTTCTTTATTAGTTTCAATACTGTTTCTCCCATTTCAGTTCCTGGATAGTTTGAGGAAGTTGAACAAACTCAAATAATTACGAAACACTTCAAGAAACGTAAGCTAGCGCTATTAAATGACGTTTCGGGGCCGTCGTCGTCTTACATTTTAAGGTCTCAACTTAAGCAAAGACGAAGGGAAACGTCATCTCAAAATATAAATTTGCGTTATTGTAATCAATTCGTGACTATTTCAACCTTTTTAATATGCCAAGGGTGTGTTAGTTCCTCAAAAAATGTAATTTGTGATAATCCTGATTAGCATAAATTGATATTTTGCCGTCACGTAGCAGAGGCATGTTCCCCTCTTTTTTTCAACTGCTGTTTTATAGGTGTTTTCGTGTCTGGCTCTGGTGCATTGCTTTTCTCTTTATTTTAGAATTGATGTATTAATATTTTTGTACCTATTCCAATGGTTATATAAACTGCACGGTGGATTGGCTGGCCAACGCGCCCATATATCACCTAGCTCGAGTGTCCGGTTGAGTAGTGGAAGCAAAATTGACACTGGTCGGTGGAACGGCGCCTAATTTAGGGGAGAAAATGAAAATTTATCTTCAATTGCCGACGTTCTTTATAAAACCTCAAATTTGGCTGTTTCAAATTCTGGTAATAACTTACAATAATTTGCTTTTTATCATTTTGATAAATGTTGAGCACAATGAGGTCCGCCACAATGAGCCACTGACTTAATTTTAGTTTAAATATGTTTCGGCGACTTCAAATGAGGGAATTACAAATGAAATTGTTTTGTTCAAAGTATTTTCCATTGTGCCATTTAGTGTAATACCAACTTTTCGTGTTTTTTCAAATCTCCTGTGATTAAAAGAGGACACGTAGTGTTTAAAAGGTCAACGGTACAGTTGACGTCGAATGGCGACTAAAAGTCAAAGCTGGAAATTTTGGAACACTGTAGCAATAACCTGGGGATTAAACAATTTCTGACAAGCAGAAAAGTAAATAGCTTGGCACCTACAAAATAATTAAATTGTGACTAATTGCAGTACCAGGCCGCTTAAAAACAGATTGAAGAGAGCGAAATCATTTCGGAACTCTTAACCAACGGCGACGGCAACGAGAACGTCATCTCAAAATATAATTCACGTTATTGTAATCACTTCCTCAAGTGCTGACGTTCTTCATAAAACCTTAAATTTGGCTATTTAAACGGCGTTGTTGCTTTGCAGACGACGGCAAAGAAATGGACGAAAGTGAAAAACGCATTTGCAAGGCACACAAAGCTATTATTTTTGCCCACTAAGGGCTCGTTCGATTGACCGTGTTCTGAAATAGGAATACATGAAATAGGAGTTTGAAATCCTTCGTTTTAACGGAGATTCACATTAAAATTGTCAAACACCTGCTATAAAATGTTATTTTAAACATATATTTATTATCCTTGTTGCTTGGAAACGCCAAAACATACCGTTTAATCGTCACTCCATTTATTCTTATTCCGGAATAGGGTCAATCGAACGCACCCTAAATATCCAAATTTGCAACGTTCTCGTTGCTCCCGGCTTAAGCTTCCTAAAGATACGGTAATACGAGCAAGAAAAACGTCCAACTTGTCTCGCAACATTGCTGCGAAACCTGTCGAAAAGCAATGTTGCGCCTTTTACATCCCACTCACAACCTGTCTCGCAACAAAAAAAATGTGTTGATTTTGTTGCAGAACTGAGTAGAACGGACCTCCACTTTCTGCAACACGCTGTAGCAACTCGCAACACATTTTTTTTGTCGCGAGACAGGTTGTGCGTAGGATGTAAAACGCGCAACATCGCTTTTCGACCAATTTCGTAGCAAGTGTTAACAATGAAAAGACAAGTTTTGCATCATGAGCGCTAGATATCGGGACCTAAGCGATCTGTTAAGATCACCAATGAATGAAGGGGTAGTTTCTAAAGAAACTGTGGTGCTGCGTCGGTGGGGAAGTAGTATACAAAAATTTGGTTTTATCAACGGAGTTGATAATGTAAATTGGCCACCGTACAGAGATTCTAAAAGCTGACGTTTCGAGCGTTAGCCCTTCGTCAGAGCGAATCGAGGGATTATGGGTTACGTGTAGTTTTTATAGTAGAGTAGGAGCTACGCTATTGGTGGTAACATGGCAACGTGAAAAATAGGAATATATTAGTTAAATGAAAAGCGTTCGTTAATACCGTGAGGATTAAGGGTGCCGATTTGAAAGATGAATTTTTGTTCCAGATTCTTGCGGCTTTCCGTCGTACCTAGATGTAGGGAAAGGCCGCAGATAGCCATGTGTTTTTTGGAGTGGTTAGGCAGATTGAAATGGCGAGCGACTGGCTTGGATGCATCCTTGTCATTCTTCTCAACATCGCGAAGGTGTTCGCGGAATCGGTCACCTAGTCGTCTACCTGTCTCACCAATGTATAATTTATTGCATAACGTGCCGGTTATGCAATAAATGACATTTGCGGAGGTACATGTGAAACGATCGGTGATCTTAACAGATCGCTTAGGTCCCGATATCTTGCTAGTGTTAACAATGAAAAGACAAGTTTTGCATCGTGAGCGCGCGCATTTGAAAGTGCCGGGTTGCTCGTTGGTTTTGAGCGCGCTTCTAACTAAAAAGTTGCCTACGTTTTTGTCGCGTTTGAATGAAATAAGTGGAGGTTGCGAAAAGATTCTACCAGTCTCGGGATCATTTTGGAGTAATTTAAAATTGCTAAGAATGATGCTTTTGACTGCGTGATTATGAGGATGGAAAGTGAGGGTGAATGGAATTCTGTCATTCTTATCTTTCTGTGACGTTTGTAGTGACGACTGTCGATCAAATTGTTGGGCGCGATGATGGCCCGCTTTGACCACAGAGACAGGATAGCCACGTTTTTCGAAGAACTGGCACATCTCCTCTGATTTGCTGGAAAAATCGGAGTCATCACTACATAGACGTCGAAGTCTAAGAAATTGAGAATAAGGAATGGAGTTCTTGACATGTGATGGATGTGACGATGAATACAACAAATAACTGTGTGAATCAGTAAGTTTGTAGTGCACACTAGTACATAGCACGTTGCCTCTAATAGAAACTTTGATATCTAGGAAAGCCAATGAAGTTTCCGAAATTTCCCAGGTATATTTAAGAGCCGGATGAAAAGAGTTGACGGAGGTTATAAATTGATCGAGTTCTTCTCTGCTGGATGAAATAGCGCCGATGCAGTCGTCGATGTAACGGCCGTAGAGTTCAGGTTTGGGGCCGTTGTACTGACTAAAAAATTGGTGTTCAACATATCCTACAAAAAGATTGGCATAGCTAGGTCCCATTCTTGTGCCCATCGCTACACCATTAATTTGTTTGTAATAGTTGCCGGCGAATGACAAACAATTAAGCGTTAAAACTAGTTCGGCAAGGCGGAGGAGCGTTTCCGAGCTAGGTTCTTTGACAGTGCGTTGATCGAAAAAGTGTTTAAGTGCTTGAAGACCCTCGCTATTAGGAATGACTGTGTATAGAGATGTAATGTCCATGGTGAAAATAAGTTTGTATTGGCCGGAGAAATTGAAATCGCGGAAAATTTGTAGTGCGTGTGTACTGTCTTTAATGTATGATGGCAAAGATTTGACGATAGGCGTCATAATCCTGTCTAAGTAGCTAGAAATGAGTTCGGTGGGGCAACTACAGGCAGAAGCGATAGGGCGACCTGGGTTGTTGGGTTTGTGAATTTTAGGCAAGAAGTAAATGCACGAAGTTCTAGGGGTGTTGATGATGAGATTAGTGGCAGTGTCCGGTAACTTGAAGAAACTCACCAAGGAGCTACGCCAGGAAATCGTAAGTTATCTTTTTCCTTTTTTTTAGTCAGTACAACGGCCCCAAACCTGAACTCTACGGCCGTTACATCGACGACTGCATCGGCGCTATTTCATCCAGCAGAGAAGAACTCGATCAATTTATAACCTCCGTCAACTCTTTTCATCCGGCTCTTAAATATACCTGGGAAATTTCGGAAACTTCATTGGCTTTTCTAGATATCAACGTTTCTATTAGAGGCAACGTGCTATGTACTAGTGTGCACTACAAACCTACTGATTCACACAGTCATTTGTTGTATTCATCGTCACATCCATCACATGTCAAGAACTCCATCCCTTATTCTCAATTTCTTAGACTTCGACGTCTATGTAGTGATGACTCCGATTTTTCCAGCAAATCAGAGGAGATGTGCCAGTTCTTCGAAAAACGTGGCTATCCTGTCTCTGTGGTCAAAGCGGGCCATCAGCGCGCCCAACAATTTGATCGACAGTCATCACTACAAACGTCACAAAAAGATAAGAATGACAGAATTCCATTCACCCTCACTTTCCATCCTCATAATCACGCAGTCAAAAGCATCATTCTTAGTAATTTTAAATTACTCCAAAATGATCCCGAGACTGGTAGAATCTTTTCGCAACCTCCACTTATTTCATTCAAACGCGACAAAAACGTAGGCAACTTTTTAGTTAGAAGCGCGCTCAAAACTAACGAGCAACCCGGCACTTTCAAATGCGCGCGCTCACGATGCAAAACTTGTCTTTTCATTGTTAACACTAGCAAGATATCGGGACCTAAGCGATCTGTTAAGATCACCGATCGTTTCACATGTACCTCCGCAAATGTCATTTATTGCATAACCTGCACGTTATGCAATAAATTATACATTGGTGAGACAGGTAGACGACTAGGTGACCGATTCCGCGAACACCTTCGCGATGTTGAGAAGAATGACAAGGATGCATCCAAGCCAGTCGCTCGCCATTTCAATCTGCCTAACCACTCCAAAAAACACATGGCTATCTGCGGCCTTTCCCTACATCTAGGTACGACGGAAAGCCGCAAGAATCTGGAACAAAAATTCATCTTTCAAATCGGCACCCTTAATCCTCACGGTATTAACGAACGCTTTTCATTTAACTAATATATTCCTATTTTTCACGTTGCCATGTTACCACCAATAGCGTAGCTCCTACTCTACTATAAAAACTACACGTAACCCATAATCCCTCGATTCGCTCTGACGAAGGGCTAACGCTCGAAACGTCAGCTTTTAGAATCTCTGTACGGTGGCCAATTTACATTATCAACTCCGTTGATAAAACCAAATTTTTGTTAAGATCACCGATCGTTTCACATGTACCTCCGCAAATGTCATTTATTGCATAACCTGTACGTTATGTAATAAATTATACATTGGCGAGACAGGTAGACGACTAGGCGACCGATTCCGCGAACACCTTCGCAATGTTGAGAAGAATGACAAGGATGCATCTAAGCCAGTCGCTCGCCATTTTAATCTCCCTAACCACTCCAAAAAACACATGGCTATCTGCGGCCTTTCCCTACATCTAGGTACGACGGAAAGCCGCAAGAATCTGGAACGAAAATTCATCTTCCAAATCGGCACCCTTAATCCTCACGGTATTAACGAACGCTTTTCATTTAACTAATATATTCCTATTTTTCACGTTGCCATGTTACCACCAATAGCGTAGCTTCTACTCTACTATAAAAACTACACGTAACCCATAACTCCTCGATTCGCTCTGACGAAGGGCTAACGCTAGAAACGTCAGCTTTTAGAATCTCTGTACGGTGGCCAATTTACATTATCAACTCCGTTGATAAAACCAAATTTTTGTATACCGAGGTTTTCAGTCATGCACATTTCGAGAAAAGCAGGACCTGAGGATGTTGTGGCTTCGAACCGGGTATTGAGTTAGTTCAAGAGTGAATCTGTCACTTTGCGGCCTTGCCCCAGAACAGTCACACGTGGATTTATTTTTAGATATACTTTGCGCGCGAAACAAACAAAGGGACGCCAATTTTAACCAATCAAAAGAAGCCATGTCACGTGTGACTGCTTCTGCCTTTTTTTTTTCAGGCACATGACAACTGATTTTCGCGGGAACGCGTATTCTAAAAATAGACTCATTTGTGACTGTGCTGGGGAGACCACCCATGTCATAACAACATTCTCATCTAATTCACTCTTGGTTAGTTAAATTTTCAACGCTGAAGTCTGTATGAAAACCAAGGGTTGTTGAATGTTAGAAGAAAGCGAGTGCGTCATGAAATAATCTTATCTAAAGACGGTCTTTTAAAATTTATTTCTACTTGTTTGATATTTTTTCACTATGTTCCTTTATCGACTACCTCAAACATTACGACAAATAAGAGGTCCTTTTTAGTTGTACCGCTCATACGTCACCTGGCTTTCCCATTTCAAACTTAGATAAATTAAATTTCATTTATCTTTTCTGGCTTTTCCCTTGGAAAATTGCTCGCAAATAATTAGAGAGGTCACATTTGGAGAAATTTCGCAGATAAACGAGACATAATCGATTATGGTAATATTTTACTGCCTTAAATACGAAAGTTTAAAGTTTATTTTCAGTTTCAGCCATAAATTGAAACAAATGTATGAAGAATTTTATTTTCATATATTTACCTAACCGTTTAATTAAATATGTCCATTGCAGATCATTACAAATGAGAAACGCGGCCAACTTTACGGTGCTTTTTTTGCCTGTTTCAAACGAACAAATACATTTCATGCATGCAGCATTCTTCATTTGCTGAATGCGTCCCTTGCACATAGCTGAAACTGAAACCACACCCTTGCGAAAACAACTTCTCAATAAGGCTTCAAATATCTGTAAATTGAGAGTTGCATCAACATCAATGGCAAATCAAACATAATTCTTTCTATGTTTGCTTAAGGAGCGTTTCAGGAAACCAATTCGGGATTTTGGATATTAGTCTCTTAGATATTAATCGCGGAAGTTATTATCGCACAGCGGTTATTATCGTTTGAAAGTTACATATTAATTCGTAACGTGCAGTTGACAGTTTTAGTTTTATTTATGCCCCGTAGTAAGGCTGAAAACATCATTCAAAGTCACGGTGACTCGTTTCGGTTTGCTTAAAGCAAGTTCGTAATAACCAGCAATTACACCATACTAAGCCTTCGAAAAACAATGACATGTTACCTGTGGTCCTGCTTTTATTTAAATAAACAGTGCCCCAAAGCATTAAGTAAGATATGCCGCGATATTTGTGATATGAAATTACTAACTTTATGAAAGTTAAGATCAGTATTTTCCACGAATTTAACACGCAAGAAGTCTCCATCAAGTGAAATCACTGCTTTCTTGTTGGTTAACAGAATGACGCTGAACTTCTGGCAGCTGGTTTTGCTGTGAGTCCCCGTACAATAGCACGGGGGTAGGGGGTAGAGGGTTTTGTAGGCGTTTGAAAAGCACTCAGTTAAGACTCTTAAATATCTCTGCAGTATAGTGTTGCACACTGAAGCCGGCAAAATGAAAAAAAAAAAAAACGATTTGCATTTGTATACTTTTCACCTTGGCCAATTCTGATGCAAATTTTTAGATTTTGTCTTATCACGGACAAAAATGCATTTAAAGCACCTGCTCAACTCCTCGATTAGCAAGGACTGTTGGATATATATAATGTTGACCTCCTTTTGTTAAGCTTATTTCCGCTGTCGTAAGTTCCTCGGCCTTTAAGTTCCGAGGCACTTAACTTGTTGAGAAAGTTAATCCGACGATCAACCGTAGCGACATGAATGTATCGCAACGGGCAATACACGGCATCGACAGGTTTGATATTGTCTTTGCAGTCTTATACGGGGTCGTGATATTGATAGGAATTTTTGGAAACTCGATGGTAATTGCCGTGGTGTGGAAAACACGGGCTATGCACACAGCTACAAATTACCTTCTCGTCAATTTAGCTGCAAGCGACATTTTGGTGTTGTTGTGGTGTCCGAGTACCTACAATTTTGCTGTAGCTGGTTTCATACCCAAAGGTAAACTAGGAGATTATTTGTGCCGGTTTTTCATTGGGGACCCTGTGGATTTCCTTTGCCTCGGAGTTACTCTTTTCACACTCAGTGTTTTAGCCATTGAACGATATCAGGCGCTTGTTACACCGTTGAGGTCAAAATACGTGCTAACTAAAAACACTGTTATCTACGCCATTGCGATGACATGGATTGGGTCTCTTGCAATCAGTATCCCAGATTTTGTGTTCACCCGTATTGACCCAACTTATGGACACTGTGTGTCGCCTCTAAGCGCAGAAGGAAACAGTTTGAAAGAAATTTATGTAGCTGTTGCAATAAGCCTCTACATCTTATTACCGTTCTTCGTGATTACGTTCTGCTACTTTCAAATCCTACGTGGAATGTTTATCACGCACACAATTTGCGCTGGGCCGGCCAACGCGAATTTCGAGAAGAGAAAACTCGCTATTCTAATCATTGCTGTGACAGTAGCTTTTTACATGTTCTTTCTACCCTTCGGAATATTTATGTTACATATGGCTTTTTCAAATCAAGAGCAATCTCGGGAAGGACAAAGCGTCGAATTGCGGATAGTGGTGAAAGTTTTGACCTTTCTTATTGTGGCGAACAGCTCTCTAAATCCAATACTTTACGCTTTCCAGAGCGAGAATTACCGGACAGGGTTCAAAAATGTGTTTTGTTTACGCAGTAATTCCGTTGCCCCTTTTGAAAACGATCTTGCTCTCCAAGAACATGGACGAATTCCTCGCATAAGTATTTGGAGAATATAGTGTATTCTATTACTTGGATGAGAACCGTTCTTTTCTTCACGTTTCTCTTTTAGGTATTGTCTGTTGATTTGTAACTTTTTTGCACGTTTTGATGGCAAGAAGAGAATGTGGTGGAAAAGATGAAACTATACATACTTCAAGTAATTACATAATATTGGTTTGTAACTGTAGGTCATGAGACTTCACAAGGTGCCGCAAGATTTCGGTGGCGATATAACTCTCGCGTTTTGAATTTGTGCATTGCCCTCGGGTCTGCAAAATTTTAAAAGCGGAAGTGAACTTTTCATCGTTACAATATTGTTGACTGGCAGACAATGATAACGGTCGATTTTCATATTCGGTTTCAACTCGCCAAACTGCAGTCGCACTTCGAAGTAGAACTAAAACAAGCACAGTTCAGTGGACTTCTATTTTGAAAGTTAAAAGTTATGCCACGGTGTCCCTTGTGCACGTTAAAACCCCTAACGGAGTGTTATCTTACAGCTTTCCATACGTAATCCACTAATAAAACGACAAATACTTACTCCATCCGGCTCTAAAATAAGCAAAGGATTATTGAATTGCATGAAAACAACACGACGAAGGAATATCCAAGTCGTGCAAGAGTGATGCGTGTATTGTAGAGCGTCGGTATTGTTTGTCCTTTACGAATTAAAGTAAGACATTCTCTGTTTGTGTACAACCAAGAACCTCACTGGATAGCAAGCACTATTAAATATATCTTTCATTCCAGAAGACATAGTCTCAGATTTCAAGAAGTCCCAGTAGAAAGGACAATGAGACAAATCGAAAAAGCTGTCCTTGAGTTTCGACCGAGATTACAGTTGCTGGAACTGATCCAGCATATTGCTCACTATTCCCCTGACAAACCCAAATTGAGGAATCGATTAATAAATCAATAACTTAAAGGTTTTAATAGGGATGTGTAGCATTATATTTATTATGCTAGATCTCACTTCAAATATTGAAGGATTTTTTGCTTCTGCACGTATTCGAATGCAGTAATCAAATAAATCTGTAAACGCTTGAAAAAAATTTTTCTTATCAGCTCCAGAAAGCCAGGAGTGCATATTTTCTTGTTAAATCTAGCATGCGTGTGGTTAATGAAAATACAAGATAGGATTTTTTGGCAAAAAAAAAAAAAAAAAAAGCCAGATTATCTCCGATAAGTTAAGTGTTAAGCTGTTGTTTACGCGCGAAAAATCCACCGAAACATGAGGCTTCTAATACAAAATAACAGCGATATAACCCCCGCAGATATATCCGATTGAAAACGGGCCAAACGCATAATTAAGAAAACCAAGGATCCAAAAATTATCATGCTCTTATACGTTGTGTGCATCAGATCTTCCGTATTTAACCAAGTTGTTTGCGAGGTTTAGTCCACTACACATTCCATTTGAGCCTGAAAACGTTTTTAACATGTTCTTAATGTTGGTTCGACTACAAATTGTTCGAAGTAGTTCATAACAACAACAACAACAACAACAACAACAACAACAACAAATGGGCAAAATGAAGCCTTCTTAACTCTCAGCCTTAACGTTCTTACATAAAAGGTTGTTATAAAAAAAAGGACCGGCTTTGTATTTCGTATCTAGTGTGTTAACAGCCCGCCGCCTTCTCTATTTTTGAATAACTGAATTTAATTCCCTAACCTCGCAAACTTAGAAAATCAAGACCGCCAATTTTCGTGATTGCTATATCAAAAGGAGTAATTTAATTTCCAAACGCATGGGAGAGAAAAAACCTTGAAATAATCGTGGCAAAAAGAGATAGGGAAATGTTTCGGACTGATTGTCATCAAGCCGGGTTTTCTGTTAAGATCGTGCAGAGACATCGGTCAACTAAACGAACGAAATTATAACTAAACTATAGTTTGCATTTCAGCTTTTTAATATTTCCTCAGAATGTCATTATGGCAAAATGAATCTCAAATTAAATACAGGGTTTTTCGCTCAAGTCGCGTTTTATACTGACCGCGGGGAACATTTGGCAATCTTAGGACTTCAATGAAGAAATGATTCACGTCCCTAAATTTATCACCAGGAAAGTTGCTTTAGGGTCGGTTCGGGGATTACAAATAAATTTAAGTAAAATTAATGACGATTATAGATTTTCCGGCTTGGCTTCCGACTAATACGATTTTATAAAAAAGGGACAAGAAAGCGAATGTTTTCAGATGTCTAATTTTGTAATAATTCTTCGATTGCGATAATTCTTCTAAGATATCTGTTTGTGATAAAAACATGGACACTCGGATTCTGACTCATTTTTAACCAAATAACAGATTTCGATACTGAAACCGCGTAAGGATCTACACGTGACATGTTTTCAAAGAATGTTTAACCAGAGGAAATGGAGGTTAAAGGGGTTTTGTCACATCACACTGAGCTGCGCATGCTAAGCAACACACCATTTACGCCTTCAAAGTATGCTGCTAAAATTTTAGTGATCCAAATTTCCTCTAAATTTCTGCTGAGGCTAAACTGGAGAATACCCCACTGATAGCCGACCACTTATTTGTATAGGAACAAATTGTTACGTGCCTCTTTCTTCAAACGGTGCCGCTGCAAGGTCTCCCAAGTCGATGATAGCTCAGTGAGCCTGGTCACAAAGTCTGGAAATCGAAAAAATAGTCAAGAGAGTACAAACCCTTGTAATGTATGTTCTGGTACATTACCACATGTCTTTTGAGGGTATGCAAGCCCTGAAGATATCTACTCGATAAAAGGCTTCTACTCGAAACCCATGAGTTTGATTGTATTTGATGGCTCCATCATCAAGACAATTGACACTTCGGGAGGCTTAGGTTGTGAGGGGCAATAATCTGCGGATGCTGATACGTGAATTGCAAAAGTATTTTGCTTTTAAGCCGTTCGTGGTTTTGAATATCCCCTTCCTTCCTCTACTTAAAATGTTTGTTTTTAATTTTAATTCTTTCCCAAGAGTGATTCAATTTTACCACACAAATGTAACGCTTCAGAAAGCAAAGAAAGTCTCGTTTTTCAAAAGCACCGCATTTACTTTTTAAATGACACAGGCTGGCAAAATTCATGTACACGGAATAGCTTTATCTCTTGTTTTAAGCCTTATCTTTCTGGTGAAATTAAAGCGACTGAGAAAGTCGAACACACAGCAAAAAATAATCAAAACATTGCTTTTCTTTTGAGTGGCGTTATCTAAATAAGATCCGTCACTCG
>NC_090874.1:8118588-8123588 GCF_036669935.1 Montipora foliosa
GGTCAATTAGGTATGTATTGTATTGCACCTGTGACTGTGCAGATAGAGGTGATGATGCAATCACGCCTGACGACAGTTTAACCCATTGACTCCTGGGAGAGAAACTTACAAGATTTTACTATGTGTAATGCCTGAGGCGTCCTAGGGGGGTTGAGGTGTCAATGACTTAAATCATCAGGGACAGGAAACAACATGGGAAGTGTCAGGGTAAGTCATAATAGGTAAATTTTTAAAAGAGAATTATTAACTACTGGAAACAAATTGGGAGGCAAGCATTGGACATACGATAAAGAACACAAAAATTTGGTCCTATCAAAAAAGTTGACAAAGGTCAAATTACAACATGAAAATATTGAATGCCTGACGTTTTGAGTGTTAGCCCTTCATAACGACAAATTCATACCAAAAGGTACCGGCAAAAAAAAAGAAAATGGCAGGCCTCAATTCAATTTTAGCTTTGTTTATATAGACATGGGAAATTTGGCTTTCTTCCTTATCATTAGTATGCATCTAGAATAATAGAAGTAGAGAATGGAGTGGAACTTTTATGCTCTTGGTATTCACCACAACAGGGGGTATGTCTCAGGAGTGTCAGCGGTACCATTCCAGGCTTGCCGAGCTCATCTCTTCAAAGAAACAGGAGAACTCGCATGAATCAGAACCATCCTTCAGACTGCCCTAGTCTGTGTGAGGGGAACAAGGTCATGGAGAAGAAAGACCAATGTACAAGAGAATGACTTAGAGATAGAGAAGGGACTTGCTGGACTGACATGAATTTCTTAACAATTACTGTTTTATGCCTTTGCTTGATTGATATTTCTTTTTCTTACCGATGATTTTTTATATTATTATTATTATTATTATTATTATTATTATTATTGTTATTATTATTATTATTAGTAGTAGTAGTATTATTATTACATGTAAACTCTGGGGAAAAGGAGAGGAGAAGAAGCCCCAGGAACAACTAGAGGCAGGACAGTGAGACAGAGATGGAGATACTGGGAAACAGCTCACAAAAAGCAGCTGAGAAGATAGCTCAGAGACATTTACATGTAGTCCAAAGTGTTGCTGAAGGCCGAAGTTGCTCCAGGTAAAGCTGTAAGTGAGTCAGTGCTGGCAATCAACTGCAAGGGCTAATAGTTTACTGGTACCTTTTTCATGAAAATATTTTTGAATGGTGTACAGTGTGTATGTATGTGCTGCTTTTTAAAAAATAACATAAGTAAAGGACAAAAGCGAAATTTAAAAAACTACAAAAAACTGTTTTATTAGCATTTTCTTGTAAGTTGTTTTGCTATGATTGAGCATTGTGGAAATAATTTTCATTGGGTGCCCCTGAAATTGAATAAATCACTTTAGTTAATAAATTAACAAAATGCAGTTTTATTTTTACCATGAATGGTATATGTTTTGTTTGATGTGGTCTGCCATGTAGCATTGTGTCAAGAGTTTTCTGGAAGTTGTATCTGTAAAAATAAAATAAAATAAAATAAAATAAAATAAAATTTTATCATTATTTGCACATTGCATGTGCTTTTCTGAGATGCCCAATAGGCTATATCCAAATGCTCTCTTGTTGAAATGATAATCAAATCCTAAATAGTACATCATTTTCCTAAATCAATAGCCTTTGTTCAATTTTTAATACCCACTTTTCAGGGACGGATCCAGAAATTCCTAGACAGAGGGGGCTGTAGAAATTGCCGTGAGAGCACAACCCTCCCTCCCCTCCCCCACCTCCCAAATGCCCTCTATCTGAAAAA
This sequence comes from Montipora foliosa, assembly GCF_036669935.1. Lineage (NCBI taxonomy): Eukaryota > Metazoa > Cnidaria > Anthozoa > Scleractinia > Acroporidae > Montipora > Montipora foliosa. Next base: position 8,120,355 of record NC_090874.1, read on the forward strand.
TTTCTCGTCACTTCATAAAATAGAGAAACGCCAGTTACAATTAACATGTTGTTCGGACTTTTGAAAAGCAGTGAGCTTATTATCATAATTTTTCATATTTGATATGCATTATTTATTTTTTTCTCCATGCACCAGCGGGTGGAATTCTCTGAACCCTGCAATTTGATTGGCTCTGGGAGTAGGCGGAATTTTGGATCATTATCAGCTTCTGCGCAAAGTCCCATACGAGAATTTAACTAAACAAGTATATCAAAAGTGGCCTATGTAACTCTCTTGTCAAAAAATCACATAATCTACATACGGTGGGTAAAGAAATGAATGAGGCGACATTTACCATAAGCCCTTTAAGAATTTTAAAGGTCTCAAAAGTTGAGCATTTTAGTGACTTTAAAAGTCAAGCATTACAGACCTTGAAAGTCAACCATTTTTGAGACCTTAAAAGTCGAGCTTTTTACAGACCTTAAAAGTCGAGCGTTTTAGAGACCTTAAAAGTCGAGCTTTTTACGGACCTTAAAAGTGGAGCTTTTTAGAGACCTTAAAAGTCGATCTTTTTTGAGACCCTAAAAGTGGAGCGTTTTAGAGACCTTAAAAGTCGAGCTTTTTACAGACCTTAAAAGTCGAGCGTTTTAGAGACCTTAAAAGTCGAGCTTTTTACAGACCTTAAAAGTCGAGCGTTTAAGAGACCTTAAAAGTCGAGCTTTTTACGGACCTTAAAAGTCGAGCGTTTTAGAGACCTTAAAAGTCGAGCTTTTTACAGACCTTAAAAGTCGAGCGTTTTAGAGACCTTAAAAGTCGAGCTTTTTACAGACCTTAAAAGTCGAGCGTTTTAGAGACCTTAAAAATCGAGCTTTTTACAGACCTTAAAAGTCGAACTTTTAGAGACCTTAAAAATCGAGCTTTTTACAGACCTTAAAAGTCGCGCGTTTTAGAGACCTTAAAAGTCGAGCTTTTTACAGACCTTAAAAGTCGAGCGTTTTAGAGACCTTAAAAATCAAGGTTTTTACAGACCTTAAAAGTCGAACTTTTAGAGACCTTAAAAATCGAGCTTTTTACAGACCTTAAAAGTCGAGCGTTTTAGAGACCTTAAAAGTCGAGCTTTTTAGAGACCTTAAAAGTCGAGCTTTTTACAGACCTTAAAAGTCGAGCGTTTTAGAGACCTTAAAAGTCGATCTTTTTAGAGACCCTAAAAGTCGACCTTTTTAGAGACCTTAAAAGTCGATCTTTTTTGAGACCCTAAAAGTGGAGCTTTTTAGAGACCTTAAAAGTCGATCTTTTTAGAGACCTTAAAAGTCGATCTTTTTTGAGACCCTAAAAGTCGAGCTTTTTAGAGACCCTAAAAGTCGAGCTTTTTAGAGACCTTAAAAGTCGATCTTTTTTGAGACCCTAAAAGTCGATCTTTTTTGAGACCCTAAAAGTCGAGCTTTTTAGAGACCTTAAAAGTCGATCTTTTTAGAGACCTTAAAAGTCGATCTTTTTAGAGACCCTAAAAGTCGACCTTTTTAGAGACCTTAAAAGTCGATCTTTTTTGAGACCCTAAAAGTGGAGCTTTTTAGAGACCTTAAAAGTCGATCTTTTTAGAGACCTTAAAAGTCGATCTTTATTGAGACCCTAAAAGTCGAGCTTTTTAGAGACCCTAAAAGTCGAGCTTTTTAGAGACCTTAAAAGTCGATCTTTTTTGAGACCCTAAAAGTCGATCTTTTTTGAGACCCTAAAAGTCGATCTTTTTAGAGACCTTAAAAGTCGATCTTTTTTGAGACCCTAAAAGTCGATCTTTTTTGAGACCCTAAAAGTCGATCTTTTTAGAGACCTTAAAAGTCGATCTTTTTAGAGACCCTAAAAGTCGACCTTTTTAGAGACCTTAAAAGTCGAGCTTTTTACAGACCTTAAAAGTCGAGCGATTATTTCACTGTGAAAAGGAGTTTGACGCAATAATAACCACAAGCATCCAAGTTTACCGAGCAAAATTCTGGGAATTAATTGCTTGACTCTAATGTAATAGAAAGTAACGCTTGCAGCGTAACTTTAAAACGGTAACGCTTTCAGCGTAACCTTATACAATATACACAAGAATTACACTAAACTACTAATTTACTTAACAGACACTAGTTAATAACTTACTAAAAAAACGTGACAAAAGTGCGTGACAGGAATGCGCGACAAGGGTGCGTGACAACATTGCGTGACATAGGGTGTTGTGTGACATACTAAGGTATCACGTGACCAAACCTTAAATGACCTTTGCCCTTACGCATTACGCATAAATTGACCTAGTATATTACCGGGACATTTTACTAAAATTACATAATTTTTACAATTTTCCTACTTTTCAAATCTAAACAAAAAGAACAGTTGAACGCCCGGGTTTACAGTAAATGGGTGCCCTTGGCTTCGCCTCGGTGCCTTTTATAAAGATCAAGCGAGATTCCTTCTCAACACTGCGGCCTGCGATCTTCAGCGAACAAAGCACAAGAATTGCGGGGTTGCAGGCTAAAGCCTGCTAATAGGGGCTAACTATCGGCCTTCAGCCTCAGTTGAGGGTTTCGGCTTCTACAACATTAAATTAACCTAAAACATAACAAAACAATTCTAAAACATAAAATTCACATAAAACAATAACAAAATATCAATTACAAACAAGCCCAAACCAATCCTATGACGTAAAGGAAATGCCACACATAACAGGAAGTCAACACCCTAAACATGCCCAGGCTAGTCCTATGACGTAACAACACTATAAAAAAGCAAACTAGCACAAAACAGTTATCATTCAAACATGGACTTCAAACTAAAAGGACCTGCGAGATTCAAAAACCAACACACAATGTTCTACTTCAAAATAAGAAACAACAAACAGCTAAAGATATTCTCAAACTATGCAGATAACCAAACCTCTTTAAGACTTGCAGTAGTTTCATACAACACAGCTCAAGAAAAAGACCAAATGCTTTGCTTAGCATTTATACAGTTTCCAAACAAGAGACCAGCAACATGGAGATCAATATTCGGAAAAGACAAAAGCATAATGGACTTCAAATTCTTCAAAAACTCAGGAACAAACCACCTTAACCAAACAAAACAAGAATACCTGGAAAAGATATACAGCTACGGAACGCCACTATATGAAAAAGGAGAACTAACAAGAACAATGCAAAACCATTTAGAATTACAAACAAAAATGCAAGAACTACAACAAGAAAACAATGAAGAGAAACAAGCAAACTACATGCAAGAAGT
>NC_090874.1:8128588-8133588 GCF_036669935.1 Montipora foliosa
ACTGAAAAAGAGAAACGCTGACAGGCTTTCTCTCAGCCCTTGTGTGGACCCATTTCCATTACTTGCACCAACTTTTGCATTGATTACATGTAGTTAAATGCAATTATTTTAACATATTTAACAATCAGGAGCAAGCATTGGCAGCATCTTGGGGTAGTTATCATTATTCTTATGTTTTGGCTGGCATTGCGTCTGCATTTGCATTGGATTGTGTTAATGTTGAATCTTGTTAGCAATACATGTATGTTTGCATTACATTAGTGCTGGGTGTAACAGGGTTTTTTAGCATTGTATTGGCATTATTTTTAGCATTGTGTTTGTGTTGCATTGTTCCATGTCTCCTCAGTCCCAATGATCATCCTTATCTGCAGTGCATGCTTTCAGCGGCTGCTTGGGTTTGTCCTCTTACCAACTGCCAGCGGCCTTAGCATTGTGCTGGCAGCATACAATTGTACATAGCAGTAGTGGGCATTTTACTGTGTGATTAGCAGAGCGTTTTTGTTGTTCGGTGCACTTGCTAGATTAAGATTGATGATTAATAATTAAACGTGAAACAAAGGAAAGACAAAAAAATCAAAACAAGTGAATTTTGACAGCACATTTTCAATTGATTTTCCATGAAGTTCATTCAACTGATTGGTTGAAACATTACAACGTTAGTCAAAATCAAACTTTTACCAGTCTAATGTTTATAGTCATTCAACTGTAAACTTTAAATGGTGCTTTTGCAATTTGCGTTTGTGTTATAAAGTTGCACCTGTGTTACACGAGAACTGCACTCTTTTTACCTATTCAGTCTTTTTTTCTTGTGTATTAGAATAAGTTACATACCAAAACTGTTGGCAAAAAGCCTCATTCTCTTGTTTGTGGGATTTATGAAAATACTACATGTAGATACTGTAGGAAACCACTGAATAATGGCAAAACTGGGGAAAATACATTTTGGATGTCAAAAGTAATAAACTGACCTAAAAGTACATGAAGTGAGATTTGCAAAACTTATAGATCCACAGATGGACAAGGGAAATAATTCTAAGGAGAGTTAAAATTCATCGGGACTGATGAGCTTGGAGGGAGGTGTCTTACAGTCGGTAGCCTCGCAGCTCCTACAAGGTCTCACCTGATTGGAGACCACCCTTGAGGTTTAACAAAAGAACAAATAACAGAAACAATGGACCCTAGAGGATAGAGTTGCAGCCCTTTTGTTTTAGGCCTAGGGTCCATTGTTTCTGTTATTTGTTGTTTTGTTAAACCTCAAGGGTGGTCTCCAATCAGGCGAGACGTTGTAAGAGCTGCGAGTTGACCCCTTACAGTGCTGTGGCGGTTGTGCTGACTGTCCACAGAAAAGATGTAACCATGGTAACAAAGCTTGGTCACACTGAATAATCAGTGAAAGTGCTGTATGTACATGTACCTGAATCACACTTACCGGTACCTTTGAGGAGGGTGGGAACACAGCAAGCAAACAATGGTAAAATCTGCAATGATCTACAATGTCAAGTGCAATGTGACCCTGCAACGTCTCTGCAGCACAAGAGAACTGCTGGCCAGCATGCTTTGATTTTAAAGGGAACCTCCTCTAAAACAAAAACTTGTTCCAACTTTTTTCCAATAAAAGCATTTGTATTCGAAAGAAATGAATTTCAAAAACCCTTGTTCTGGCTTTCAAATTTTCTGGGGGCCGCCATCTTGAATAATTTTGATGTTTTTGGTTGCCCTATTGTTTGTTCTGATACAAAAAGCGTTTGTTCTGGAACAATAGGGCAGTTATTCAAAATGGTGGCACCCTTGAAATTTGAAAGCTAAAACAAGCATTTTTGAAATAATGATTCATTACTTTCAAATACAAACACTTTCATTGGAAAAAATTTGAACAATTTTGATTGTAAACATTATGTTCTGTGGTTTGAAGTCATTTTCTTGTTTTAGTGGAGATTCCCTTTAAGACTTTAAGTTGACAGAACTTTAATCAGTTTGTGAAATTTGATATCTTGTCATTTAGCAAGGGACCTCAAATACATCTGACAGAGCCACAAGATTATCAACGAGAAGACAGAGAAGAGATGCAACACTTGATTTGCACTTTACACGTAAGGCCTCTAAATTTTGGAATTATGAAACATTAAATTTTAAGGTTTTAAGGTTTGAAAAGTCATGTACAATAATAATTATTGAAGTATTATCATCGGTACAGGTAGAAATCCAGAAGATGAGGAATGGACGCAGCTGCAAGTAAGTGCACTTGTAAAAGAGAACCTTGATACATGGATTATCTTTAAATTTGATCAAATCCCTCGAGGTGATGAACAATTTTGTCAGTGAAAGATTGCTTGTCTTTCAAGCCTTCTTTCCTTTCCCCATTTAACATCTCCTGATCGAAAGCTTTTCCGTGAATAGACCATTTTCGAATTCTCACAGGTGGAATGGATCTAGCATGAAATTAATATGTGTGTGAAAAGATTTGCCCGCATTAGCCTCGATTTCATGCTAGATCCAGTCCAGCCATGAGAATTCGAAAATAGTCAATTGGAGAATGCTTGCTACTAAGGCTAATCAAGGCTCAAAATTGTAACCAATACAGTTTTAGTTACATTTGCGGCTGAATTTTTTTGTTTTGCGACTAAAATATCTGGAGAAGTCGCAGCTTGCAACTAGTTTTCACCTTTGCTATTAGGAAACAAATGAGAAAATTTTGCTTCTTGTGGTAAATATTGTTGAAGATAATGGACAAAATAATAATATTGTTGTAGTAGTGTAATTTAGCTGCGATGCGACATGCACAACACCATTCCCTCGATCATCACTATTTTCAGTGGCTTCTCTAGATGTGAGTCCCAGGATAATTTCTTGCGATGACCCTCACTTATGTGATAATACACTTTTAAATTAGTACTTTGTTATCTTGTGTCAAAATTGCAAATGGGTTCTTTTTTTTTAATTTCGAGCCCTGCTAATGAAAAGGTTGGGGCTTCAATCATTTTAGTTACTGTAACTAGTACCAATCTATTGACAGTATTATCAATGCCCCCTGACGTAGTCACTCGGAATGTCCATTGCATGATATTTTGGCCTGGGGTGGGGGGAGGGACTCCAGTTGGCAAATTATGGGCGGGGATAATCGTTGCATCTTTTAGGATGTCTAAAAGGTTTTTGGGCTACCAAAGTCTAAGCTGGTATCTTTATTGTTCTTGAAATTAATAGATCTGAAAATTATGACAATGCTTTTCTAAACTTTTTAAGCAGAAGGTGTTTGAAGTTGACGTCTCTGGAACTATTAAAAAAGTTTAAAAAGTATAAATTTGTTCATTTGTAGCTGGTATCAATTTAGGGGTAAAAATCTTATTGTACCATGTCCACCTTCGTAAGACTCCAGAATCTCTTAGGGGTGTTTTTGAAAATTTCCGATGATCATCGTCGCCCTATGATATATGGGAGTCCCCCCTCTCCAGGATTTTGGTTGCTAATATTGTATTCTTGTGTCATATTCTTAAAGTGCCCATAACCCCAAACATTTTGTTCGTGTAATTGAATCTTTTTATTGAATTGGGAAAAATGTCGCAAAAATTTTTGAATTTGGTTGAAACTGCAATTTTTTATAATTTTTTAAAGATCACAAAAAGAGCACTTTTTTAAACCATGACCGAGCCATTCCAGGCCATTCATGATCGCTCTCCTGGAAAATGCCAGATAAATGGGTTGTTTTCGGTTGTAAAAACAAGCCATTTTAGACAGAAGGTATATCGCCCCATCCTATACCTTTTGAAGGGGCTGATGAACAGCAGAAACGAAAACAAAGAAAGGAGTGGGTCGACTTTGTAAAATCCAAGCGTGCTTATTGGGAGCCCACGAAGTACTCGGCAGTGTGATCAAAACATTTCTGAGACGACAATTCCGAAGTGATGTTCCCTGGATTGACAAATGTCTTGAAATTATCAAAGAAGACTATGGAAAGATGAAATTGGTATTTGCGTTTTCCTCGTCCTCCATCGGCTCATTTGCATAGGCATCTCTTGGTTCATCATCTGAGGTTTCGTGTTCACTCGGGTTTTATGAGCCCTCAACTTCTAAGTCATACTCATCCTCCGTTTCTGCGGCCTCAGAATCTGAGTTAAAGTCATAGCTACCATCGCTGGACAACATGATGAGTACATTTGAAAAGACAACAGTACCAGGTAATGAAGTAACAAAGTCTGGTACACATCACAGTTCATCATTACTTTAAGACTTCCACCAACATTACTGGTAAAAGGCACTTGAAAAGCTGGTAAAAACAACCGGTTACCGGCTCTTAATGAGAACCCTGATGCTTGGTCGTGCTCTCAACAATGCCAACTTTAAAAAATACTAAACAGTCGAGATTTTAACCAAAATAAAAAATTTGTGCAACATTTTTGCCAACTCAATACAAATGTTTAATTAGGCAAAAAAGTGTTTTGGGGTTATACTCTGTGGGCACTTTAAACAGAACCTCAACTCCTACTACAGAATAGGTTTAAACCAAAGTAAATTTATGTTTCCAAACAAAAAATTAATGTGTTCAAAATTTGTTTTAAAAAAGTGTTTATATCAGGAAAATTGAATTTTAAAGTCTCTTAATTCTACTTTCAAAATTAATTATGCGGGCATCGCCGTCTTGTATAAAAATTGTGATGTGCCCTATTGTTCTGACTCGAGTAGCTTCTGTCTAATAATAATAAGGGAACTGTAACACATCACAATATATATTCAAGATGACAGCTCCCACTAAATTTGCTCAAACAAAAACAGGTGATTCTAAAGCTTTTTCATTATTTCAGATACAAATACTGTTCTTGGCTATTCATTAATAATATTGTGGTTCCGTAATCAATTAGTGCGACTGAACATGGGCACATGGGCTTCCTTTGGTAGGAGGTGTCCAAGGAACATAAAAATCTATTAAGTTCCTTATGTAAATTTCAATACTAGGAAGTTCTACTGATTAGCAAGCGTGAGGCAGAACAACAGGAAGAAAGAAGAAA
>NC_090874.1:8138588-8156088 GCF_036669935.1 Montipora foliosa
CTTTTTTTTTTGTTCTCAGCTGTCATAATTGTGTTTCATTGGCCCTGAAAAGCCCCTGTGGGTGGTGGGGGGTGGTTAATTAACTGTGTATGTATAACCGTAACTCAACTACTTACTCAATTTTTCTTGCTTTATGTCTTTTATAATAATCAGGGTTCATGGTTCGGAATTCATGAATCTGTAACAGCTTATAGGTGGAGTAATTTTCTTTCTGTTGAGTAAATGAGTCCATTCACAAGTGTCAAAAGAGCTCAAAAACGGTTATAAGCAAGTTTATATTTATTCACCACAGATTCTAACTGTGGTTGTTAATGATAAATAGCACTACATCTAATTATAATAATAGTTTCCCTTTTTGACTTTAGGGAAGAAACTGAAAGGAAAAGGCCAAAATTGAGGCGAACTAGAAGAGAGATACAAAATGCTACAGAACAAAATGATAAAGAATTTGACAATGAAATAAAAGCTACTTCATTTGGGGAAAATGAAGAACAGCAAGACCAAAAGTCTATGGATGGTGAGGGTGCTGACAGCAGAGAAAAAAGAAAGCTGCAAGAATTGGATGAAGGTGATACAGATGATGAAGACATACCTCTGAGAACAAAACTGTCCTTGAAGCGCAAAAAACTCTCAGTGTTGGAGGATACCAGTGATGTGGAAGATGGGGAAGTCAAGACCTCGAAGAGAATCCTGGGTGATATTGATGATCCTCAGCCAAAAAGAGTTGCAGTTGATCAGGAAACAGCAACTAATGGCCAGTCCTCTCTAAAAAGAAAGGAACCTTTGTAAGATGGCAAATAATTTGCTTTTGTGGTCCTCAAACTACTTTAACATATCGGTGAACCTTTCATTTACCATGTTTGGTTTTTCTTGTTCCCTGGATAGTGTTTTTCGTTGTTTTTGTAGCATTCTTTTCGAGTAATATAAATTACTGCAACATTTCATGATAATTTATGCAAGATTTGACAAGATCTAGTTGATATAAAGTTGTTGGAAATTTCGAATTTTGTTGTGAGTTGCATGGTCAGATTAATGAACTACGGGGGACACTTCACTTGAAAGACTCTTGTTTTCAAAAATATCACTGTTTTTCAGTCTGTAAAAAGTTTTATTATACAGATACTGATGAAATACTAGGATTTCTCCTTTTACTAAAAAGTCATATCTTCACCGTGCACAGTGACCATATCATTTTTATCTTTAACATATGAGAATATTGGTGTTGTCATGGTAACGAACATGATTAGCCAATAAAACGCAAGCTTCCTCTTCATTGTAAGATACTTTTGTGCTTTAATAAAAATCTTCTCTGTTACAGCTGTACGTGAACATTTTTATTGCAAAATTTTACGTTATGATTTGTTTTTCATAACTTTCATATCTTAGCGGTTGGCGACCACTTATATCATTTTGAAAATGAGTAAAACAAGTTGTTTTAAATCTAGGCATTTCAGCAATATCAATATAATAAACAGAACATTACATGGCCGCTTGGGGATACAACTTTACCTTCTTGTGCTATAAGTATCTCTCACGAGTTAGCGAAGCGAACAAGTGAGAGATACTTTCAGCATGCGAAAATAAAATTTGTATCCCGGCGCAGTCATGTAATATCCTCTATGTCAACAAAATTGTTTTTTTTTTTGTCAAGAGTCTATTAACCAATTTGTCTGTTTTCCTTTTGTGAATAGTATGGACACCTGGCAGCAAAGAACAGTAAGTGTTGATTGTTTTTATTGCTTAATATCTTGGAGTGTGATTGCCAGTCGAAGTGTAGAAGCTCTTTTGCTGTAATTGGTGGGTGAAACTCATCAGAAATGGGAGCTTCATTACATGTACCTTGTCTCTGATTCATTCTGTCTTACTTGTGTTGAACACCCAGGGGGGGAGGGGGTACTGCCATATATGGACTATATAGGTATGTGCCGCTGTGAAGGGTATGGTTTTCAAGCGGTTTACTCTAGGATAGAGTATATAAATCATAGCCTTTCGGTCTAGAATAGGGTATCATTTTTCACGAAACTGACCAGTCGGTTGAAGATTTTATCAAGACTAAGAAAACCAGAAATTCCCACTCAAGAATATAAAAAAATCAAATCGGCAAAGTTTAAGTTTACCTAACTCAGCCTTAACAGTGTCAATAAATGGCTATCATGAAACACCTCTGGATATTAATAACTGTCAAGAATTGGAATTTAGACTGAAATCGGTGGGAGTTTACTGTAGTATAGGGTAGCAAAATTCAGCTGATCTACATGTAGCTCTGGTATAGGCTAAGGGTTCCAGGGTCCCACCGGCACATTTCCCCCCTCCCCCGCCGGTTGTACACCAAGAAAAAATTGTCATGTTGCCTCTGTTATTGTTTATCTTCTAAATCGAATTTAGCATCATTGTCTTTTTTTTTTTGTTTCTACAGTCTCCCAACCTGCTACATATACGTCTCTCAAGGGGCTATAAGAAACCCAGAGGCCTACCCAGCACTTTGAAAGAAGCCGTAAGATCAAATCTCTATTTTGCTCCTCAAGGATTCAACTTGTCAACCTACACGGGGCTGATTATTAGAATGTTTGAAAAGTATAAACAACGACTGCATTTGGCACAGTCCAGGGTCAGGACACGGATCCCATGGGGTGTTCCTGTTGTGTGTGGTAAATCTCAAGGGAAGACATTAGATGCTCTGTTACCTGGCAAGACATTTGCTGTGGCTGCAGGAAAAAGCTCAGTGTTTGTCAGGGGAACTCCACGAATGGGTAGGCTATTGTAATAATGATAATGATGATGATGATAATAATACCTGTTACGAAAAATAGCATTGCGTGACTAGCGTGACTTTCTAGAAGCTTCGCGAGAGTTTGTAGTTTGTTTATTTTTAGATTCGTGCGTAAGCGTTTCTAAATCGGTGTGTTTTGTAATCTTTCTATAATTAGATTGATTACTATTTTAGAAAGTTCTAGAAGTTTATTGTCAGAGTATATAAGTAGACGAGTCCAAGCGGAGTGTTTTTTTAACTAGTTTTTCACAAGCGAAGAGAGTTGGCGTTAGCCGTGTTTAGTCAAGTGTGACAGAAGTTGTGTTTACTCAAGTTGGCGGAGGCCGTGTAAGTTTATTGAGTACGTGTTGTTCAGAGTTTTACTTCGTGGAAACTACGTTCACTTTGGAATAAATCTTCTTGTTGTTGTTCCGACAACCCTGCGTTCAGTTTAGTTTGCAAACTACCTTTCCTCAAAACATTCGAACTCCTAACAATACCGGTAATAATGATGATGGTGACGACACTTTATTTTATGAGGTTGGCATGTACATGTAACAGTTTTACAAGTGATGACCCTGTGGGCCTCAGATCAAACCTTGCTTTTTGAGGAGAGGGGAAAACTAGAATACCCGGAGAAAAACCTTTTACGTGTACAAAGAAGAATGTTGTTACACCATATACTCTCAACGGTCATACATTGGATGGGCACCACCACCATTCATACTTAATAGGAATTATACTCTCGGAGGACTTGAAATGGGCAAGTTATGTTTCACAGATTTCATTAAGTGCTAAGTGAACTCTAGGCATTATCAGGAGAAACTTTAGGCATACTTCTGTTTAATGTAAATCTAAACTTTTCTGTCGCCTAGTAAGACCCAGACTTGAATATGCTTGTTCCCGGCATGGTATCCTTATCTCCAGAAAGATCAGTATCAACTAGGCAGGGTTCTGCGAGCTCTGCTGCTAGACACTCCACACAAAATGCTACTTCTTCTTTCCAAACCGATTAATTTGCTCTACAACCCAAAGCATGAAGAATCAGACACATGCACAAATATAACAAACCCACAGACAACATCTGACCATGGCTGCTCCTAGCTGTTTACGCAGTTAAAATGCATTTAACGGCATTAAATTTGATCCCGATCAGCGTGGCATCGACTGTGAAAAGGTCTTTTCCAAACCTCATAGAGAGACTCCTTCATCATGAACTTTCATTCCTTTTTCAGATCATTTCTCGCTCATTCATTATTATTGCAGAGGCCTACATGGAGGTTACTTTTCTTGTTTTTTCTTTAACCCCAGACAAAGGAGACAGAGGTCAATTTGATCAAGGCATTTCCCATCGCAGGAGAACCCTGAGAAGTTCTACAGTCAATCAAGTCCCAAGTGCTTCCAAATCAACAAGTGAAAGCAGTCGTGAAGTTACAGCATCTTGTAAAGTGGACAGTGATAGTGACGGTGAATTAATGACATCTTGCATGGACAAAATGATGCCCTCATCAGGAACTGGCTCTGCAAAGAAAGCACAGGAGTCTGTCAAGAGTGACAATATATCTGGGAAAGTCTTTGAAGAGGCTTGTAAACTGGCAACTGAAGGGCTGGAGGAGCAGTCAGTCAGAAAGCAAACATCAGCAGACTCAGATGTTGTTGTTACAGATAATGATGCAACGTCAGAGTCTCCTATGTCTGTTAATTCCGCTGGTAATGATCCTGGTTCAGGTTTATTCGGTGTTGATGTTGTTTTGGAGTCTAAAAATAGTGAAACAAAGGGGAATGGACTTGACTCTTTAAATCAGACACTTGAAAATGAGAACCAAGTGGTAAGTGAATCGAAAACAAATACGAATGGGCTTGATAGTGAATTTTCAGGGAGTAGAGACGAAGGATCTAGAGAAGCTAGTAATGACACTGATGGTAACCTTTCTGAGATCATTCGACCTCCAAAGCGAAGAAGTTTCATACGACCTTTGGACGATGATTCAACTGACGATGAAAGTGTTCTTTCTCGACCTGTGTTTTCACTGAGTCTCCCACGTGACGAAGCTTCAGCTGCTATCGATACGTCAGTGAAGGAAAAAGCTAGCAATGAATTCATCTCGGGAGAAAAAAGCAAAGACATTTTGGATTTTGATATCCCAATTGATTCTCAATCTGTATTGACAGAATGTGAATCTCAAGGGGTCCTGGGAAAGAGTGTGCTTGAAACTATGGCAACAGATGGTGAGACCCTTTTACCATCTCAAGCACTGACAGATACGCAGTCATCCCCACTCAGACTGCTCACAAAGACTTTACAGGAGGTAAGAACCACAGGATTGGCATCTTCTTCAGTAGGGTCTACAGCTGATAGGGAAGAGAAGAGATGTTCTGGTGACGAAGAATTCATGGTTGATGTGGATAGTGATGATAGTCAACATGTTAGGCAGAAGCGCTCAGAGGCAGCAGAAAAAGCAGCAGCGGCCGCAATGAAGAGGCAGCAAACAACAGGAGGAGGTGGAGATCCCAGAGAAGCTTCTTCATTCAAGTAAGCCAGAAATTTTTTTGTCTTATGTACAGCATAACAGCTCTAAAGAAATAAATGAATGGGTTCTGTGAGGCATATTTATCTTATAAATCCCAACCTGAGAGCTACATGTATTCTATGGGTGAAAGCGTGTTGAAAAAAATTTGGGGTTGACGACTTCCTAGAATTATATTTATAATATCAGTAATGCCTTTTCAGTGACCAAATCTCACTAGCTGCAAAATCTGGAAAGAAAAATCTATTCCATTTATTTTTTTAAAATGTTTATTCCACTGATCTATTGCAAAAACAACTAGAGCCTCTATTTCATGACAAGTGCAGGTCATTCACTGAGGTGACAACAAAAAAGACTGCAACTTCGGTAATCAAAGTTGTCAATCGTAGTTCTGCTCATTAATGTTGTTACTCTCTGTTTATTTCCATTCGTTTTCTTAGCTCAACTTTCAACAATCCAGATCAATCAGATAAAGTTGAGTGTCCACTTTGCTATGAACGCTTCACAGCAAAGGAGATAGAAGTGCACGCATCGGACTGTCAGGGCCCGTCCTCATCTACACAGGCCTCTCACTCACGCATCCAGAATGCTGGGCGGTCTGTGACCAGGTGAATGTTTGGATAAGATTTGAAGAAGATTAGGGTGTGTCTATGGGATCCTTGCCGGAAAAAATGCAGCAACAGCAGTAACAAATTAACATCGGTGTGCAACGAAATATAATTCGTCAGATAGAACAGCGTGCAATGTTTGACTTGTCTTCGTGACAGGTTTATCATCAAGCTAAGATGGATGAAGAACGTTTACATCCAAGTTTCTAATTAGAGTTTTAAGGCCCACATTCGCCCAAAACTCAGTGCAGTCGTTTTTTTTTTTGTTTGTTTTCAAATAACCGTTTGTCCAACTGCTTGGTCTGATTGGCCGAATGCGCGCAGGTCAATTACGCGGGAAACAATATGTCAGCTAAAGTATTTGAATAATTTCGTGTTACACAAAACTCAGTCACGGTGCGCAATGACTTTTGGGCGAATGTGGGCTTTTAAATGTTTAATATTTGTATTTTTAGTTTCATTGGTAGGAAATTTGTTGGTGTTCACTATTTCTTTCTGGTCAGTGAAAGACTATTTTTAAAGTGCCATAATGAAAATAATAATAATTTTCTTACAGCACAGCGCTTTTGTAAAATAGTGTTACTTCGTAAACCATTATCAGTGGTACGGTGCCTACTAATTCAAAGGTATTTTTGTGCGATGTGTGGATATGCGGGAAAAGCAGATCTTAACAAGTGTTATTGAAATCCAAAAAGGAAACGGGGGGCAACCCCGCATATTTCAAAGATAATTGATCAACAATATATGTAAAAAGGTTTAAAATACAAAGCAATGTAGGGCGTTCTTCTCCAAGTTGAAGCTTAATTATCTCTGAAAAGCGCATGGTTACGCCCAATATTCTTTTTGGATACCAAGATTGCTAGCTACGTTCAGCTTTCTCCGCATTGTTTTACACCGCGCGAAGATATCTCTGTATTAGTGAGCACCGCCCATAGGAAACCCGAGTATCGCCATTTGTAAAGGAATTCAGGTGGCCCCCGGCTTCCAGATCCCAGCCCGTGGACTTCCGGATCCCGAGTCGTGGATGCCGGATTCCAAACCACGGGTCCATCAAAATGGATCCTCGATTTCATTGAAATCTGTGGACTCTGGATTCCATACAATGGATTCCGTATTATTATGTAGATATTGATGAAATACCAGGATTTCTCCTTTTACTAAAAAAATCGTATCTTCACCGCGCGCAGTGAACATATCATTTTTATCTTTCACATGTGAGGATATAGGTGTTGTCATGGTAACCAACACGATAAGCCAATGAAACGCGAGCTTTCTCTTCATTGTAAGATACTTTTATGCTTCATTATAATTCTTCTCTACTACATTAACATTTTTATTGCAAAATTTGACATTATCATGATTTGTTTTTCATAACTTTCATATCTTGTTTCATGTTACACAACATGCGTGTTTTAGCGGTTGGTGACCACTTTTTCTTCTTTTCGAAACTGAATAAAACAAGTTGTTTTAAATCTAGACATTTCATCAATATCTATATAATAAACAGAACATTACATGGCCGCTTGGTGATACGAATTTTATCTTCTCGTGCTGAAAGTATCTCTCACGAGTGAGCGAAGCGAACACAGCAGCACTCGAAGATAAAATTCGTATTCCCAAGCGGCCATGTAATATCCTCTATTTCCTTCACATCGGGCGACGAGAATCTCGAGATGCGCAGAACGTATCCGCAATAATAATAGTGGGCGCCATCCTTGAACAATCGGGGCTTTGGAATACAGTGTAGTGCAATCTATCTTTTAACAACCCAGCAACCACTAAATTTAAAATTTAGATCTGTTCACGATGAGCTACAAATCATTGTTCTAAACTTAGGCTGCTCCTTGTTTTCAGTTCACCTTCACGTGCAAAGCCAAAGTTGAAAAACTTGAAAGTAGTTCTCGAACGGTCACCATTAGCCAAAGAGAAGCTCCTTCAAAGAGCCATCCGACAGACTGACTCGGCCAAGAAAAATCTTGATTTTGAAGAGAACCTTAAGTCTTCTGTCATTCCTGATCGGTATGTAAGACCTTTGGCAAGCAGTTCTAGAAGCTTTTATCAAGATTCCAGAACGCGTGGTGGGAAAAAAGGAGCAGCCGTAAGATCAGACTCGGAAAGTGAGCTCAGTGTGTACGAACATCGCAAAGAAGACGAGGGATCTTCAGCCTACAGCTGGATAGATTCAACAAGGTTTTTATATTTTATTTTCTGTGTTAAGTCTAGTTCTTTATTGAGTATGCGCAAGCCGGCGCCGTTGCTTGGAGACAGTTTCAAACCCAGGCCGAGTGTCGATCGCACTCCTAGACACCGTATTGGTGGCTCGATTTTGACCTTGGCCGTGTCAAAAATATGATGCACGCGCTGCCTTAATCGGTTTGACCGGGGTGATAAGCCCAGAAACTTGGGCTGCGGTGACTCAAAGGACTTTACACGATTTCCGCAGAGGCCTCTCTTGCTCGCCCTCTGACGAGTTTTAGAGAAGCTCTGCTTGCAGGGTGTGCCGTCTATACCAACAATTCAATTCCAGGAAAGTAGGCATACATACATTTCATCTGCGACACGAGTTGCAATAATCGGATAATCTTTGCAGAAATGATATTTTCCGGTGATGTCCTTATGCTCCTCCGGTTTTGACTGGCGACGCAAGCACAAGCTTAAGAGGGCTTAGTATTTCACCGTGAAGACGGGGTTGACGCAAGCGTGAACACAAGCGCAATGATCAAATTTTTCCATTTCCTTGTGCTTGCGCTTATTGCTTGCGTTCGCTTGCGTTGTGTGAGAACGTCTGGCTGTGTGTGGCCAATTAAAGCACTCGTTCCAGATTCCCCGCGTCTGAGCATTTAAACAAAATGGACGGAGGCCCTGGTTGAATTTGATGCTTATGTCGACGTTCATTTTCACGTAGCATAAGCAGCTCCAGCCTTTCGCTTGTGATTATGTCGCTAGTTAAAACCAGGCTTTAATCAACGAAAACAACAGCTTCTCACGCCTCGTATGTGGGTTGTCGTTCTCACACTAGGGAATTTAAGGTGGCTTACTACAGTTTTCCGAAGAAAAAGATCAAGGTTTTGGAATCTGTGAAATTAAGCAACAGGAAGTCTCTTCTGAAGTGTTAGTCACTGCAATTGATGTAAAATGTAATTTTACCGAACAAATAAATGCAAATCAGGGGAAAATACTAAACATAGTGACCGAGCTCCTGGAGGGGGGACTGTAAACTAGACACTTCAAAGGCTTTTTTCTCGAAAACCAGCCGTAAAACCCCACCTCAAAATGTCAGGATTTCCGAAAGCGAGAAAGAAAAATTATGTAGAGAAATAAATAGTTAAATCTGCCAGACAGGTTTTTCACAAATGACAAAAACGTCAATTTTCGTCTATTTTAATAATAAGTGAAAAACTGCCTGATAGAACTTTTTGAAAAAATGTTGACGGTTTTGTCTACATGTTGTTTACTAATTCGCAAAATTTTAACCCTGGTTGTACGGCTAGGTTTTGAGAAAAAGGCCTTTGAAATGTCTAGTTTCCAGTCCCCCCTCCAGGAAGTCCGTCACTATATTAAGCGTTTTCCCCTGATTTGTATTTATTTGTACGGTAAAATTACATTTTACATCAATTGCAGTGACCAACACTTCACAAGAGACATCATTTTGCTTTAATTTCACAGATTTCAAAATTTAGTTTTTTTTTCTTCGGATAACTGTAGTAAGCCACCTTAAGCACGCGACGTCTTTGAGACGCTGACGGCCACCGGAAATAAAATTCGCATGCCAGGACAGTAGTGTCTCCTAGACTATTAACTTAACCATCTCTAATGGAGAAAACATACTTAGAAATAGAAAGATGGTAGTGGCAAGACAAGTTATAAAGGAAAACAGTTCACTTCCGGTTTCCGTCCGCGCTCATTGAAAAACGTTGCGTGCTTAAACTCCCTACCTCCTGGAATGTTGGTACATACGTTTCCTGCTGAAAGACCAGGAATAATCGCAAAATGATCAGAGTAATGTTGAATTTAATATGACCTTCTCGTAGCCGTCATGTTCGTCTTCGGCGAATCTCTTTAATGTGTGTTAAGTCCCCGCAGAGACAACCCTGAATCCGTGATATAGGTTTTCTTGGGATTTAGTCGCTTTGATATATCCACTTCGCGATTTTTCCAACACTCGTAATATGACTGTAGTGTGCCGGTGACTGGAGAATGAAAATGGTATGAGCTAAGCTTTGATTAGTACAGAAAATTAAAAGAAAATATGCTGACGTGTTAATGCTTTTCATAAAAGCGTAAACCTTTTGATGTGGATCAAGCTCCTCAAATTCGAGCAAAAACAAGAAGTTCACTTCCTGTACTTGTATTCTTGGCTACGTAGACACCGCGTTGTTGCCAAGTTTTGATGGGTGGGGAGGGAGGTCGAGGAAGGAGTGGTGAAGCGTTGGTAGTCAAACGCATCATAGAGACTTGGAACTTTCATTATTTTTGCATTGGAGAAGGGGGATGGGGAGATACAGTAAGTATCGAATCATGTGCCCCACAAGGATTGCTTATTCCTCTCACACATGGCTCGAAAAGCTCTTTCAGATGTGTTTGGTGTCTGAACAGAAAAGATCCTGACTTTCTTCTTTTTTTCGTGTTCAGCCCTCAGCCAGAGAAGCCACAACGGACATACGGAGGTAAAGATTTTCGTTATTTGGGAGTTTAAGAAACGGCAATGCCATCAAAATAATAATAATAATAATAATAATAATAATAATAATAATAATAATGATGATAATAATGATGATTAAAAGAGGAAAAATAATCTCGCCGCACGTGCGGCACGCA
Source organism: Montipora foliosa (assembly GCF_036669935.1). Lineage (NCBI taxonomy): Eukaryota > Metazoa > Cnidaria > Anthozoa > Scleractinia > Acroporidae > Montipora > Montipora foliosa. Next base: position 8,149,292 of record NC_090874.1, read on the forward strand.
TTTTTTACTTTTGTGGTTTTGACGATAACATGAGCAGAGAATCTTCCATTGTGTATGTTTACTCAGAGACCGCTCGTACCTCTCGAACACTGCACAACGTAAAAAGAGGTGGAAAATTTGCGAAAGACTTATGGTAGTGCAAAGTTATATTTGAAGTTACGTTTTCGCCGACGTCGCCGTCGTAGATCTGAAAGTCCTTAGGTAAAGGTACACGTTATTTTACGTCGGAAGTTCCTTTACCTTCTGGAGGGGTATTCTCCCAGGAAGCCGACGGTTGCGCTCATTCCCCCCTTCCCCCCCCCCCCCCCTCTTATCATCAGTGCTCCGTTTCAAGGGTATTTAAAGCTACCTGAAGCTACACAGCATGGAAAGAAGTCGAAGCAAGGATGTGAGGTCCCTTGGGATCTCACAGAAGGCCACTAACCAACTGTGCGTTTCCTACCCAGTTTGACCGGTGGACCAGGCGAGGCGGCTGTAGGATTAGATAAGTTGCGCTCAGTCGAAAATTTGAGCATTATTCTTTTGAGCGTCACTCCTAAAATCATAGTATTATGCTCAAAATTATGTTCGTGCCCTAGCATTATGCCCAAAGATGCTTAGTGAATTTTTCGCAAAATAGAAGACAAAATAGGGGCTAAAATATTTTAAAATTATTTCATGTTGCCCTCTCAAACTTACAGGCCTTGGTAGCCAGGCATAAAGTAAGATAGCCAGGCCTTGAACAAAATCAAATAAGTGCATAAAGCAACCACAAAGCCCACAATTGACAGGACATTTTTAATCGCATTGTTTTGTTCAACTTCCCAGCTGCACTTGTAAATAGTCATCTGGTTTGCCTCCGGCCAGTTGGGATTCTTAACAGTTGTTGTTCTGTTCCGTCGTTTCGTTGTGTTTCATTGGCCCTGAAAAGCCCCTTATGGGGAGTGGTCAATTAAGTATGTATTGTATCGTATTGTATTGTATTGTATTGGTGTTTTTATTAACAGGATAATTTAATCAACTTTTATGCTCCAAAACATGACTATTATGCCGGATTTATGCTCGATGCTTGCACCATAGTATTACGCCCGAAATTATGCCGGCATAATTTATCTAACCCTAGCTGGCTGGGTAGGTGACTGATGGACTGGGCTGAGTGTCTTGCTGTCGAGGCGAATGTCCTATTTACCGACTCTATCCCCGACCATATGACCGTCAGACCACCCAGGCGACAGGGTGTGGCTGACCGGCGATCTGGCAACTCTTTTAAGGTGGAATGTGATTGGTTCGCTACCTAAACCAATGACAAAAGACAAAGAATCAAGAAGAATAACTTGGACAGTAGAAGCTGCTACACTTACAAATAAATGCCAGCACGTGGGGTTCTAGCAAGATCACAGCATTTCTAGCCCTGTCGAGTTCGCTACCCATTTTGAGTTGCACAATCTCTTCGGTCTTGTCAAATTCTCTTTTAAGGGCCAGTGTGTTCTCGAAAGCCATAACCAACACAAAATGTGAGAAAATTGACTCGTTGCCTCCCACACAATTAGCAGTAAGCGAGAGGGAATTAGATAAAAGTGTTGATCTATCACTTTGCGGTCTTTCCTCAGCACAATCACAAATTGATTTATTTTTAGATACACTTTGCGCACGAAACAAAGGGCCGCCAGTTTTGACCAAACTGAAGAATGTCACGCGTGACTGTTTCTGCCATTTTTTTTTTTTCAAGCCGGGACACGACAACTGATTATCGCAGGAACGGGCATTCTAAAAATAGACTCATTTGTGACTGCGCTGGGGAGCCCGCCTATGCCATAACAACACTCTTATCTAATTCACTCTTGCTGCAAGACAGGGCTCGGTTGTTCGAGAGCCAGTTAACTTAATCCAATATTAGAGTAAACTTTTGTTTCATGTTTTCGACGTTTTGGTGAAAGTTTCTTTCTCTTATTTTTGTTTTACAAGATTGACTTCTTCTAATGTGTAATGTTCTGCCGAATACCAGCGTTGAACAACATTTGGGAGTAGAGAAATAAACTCCCTTCTTAATTTTTAATCTGGAATTGGCGTCAATCGGCCTTTGAACAACCGGGCCCAGTGCTTTAGCGATGGTCACCTCAATATCTCAGGGGGTGGGGGAGAGTTTAGTTCTGGGGCTACCCTGTGACATAACTGTAGTGCTCCTCTCTTGAGATCCATATCAGATAAACCTGCTCAGGCAAGTAAATAAACAAACAAACAAACAAGATGCGAAATTCCCCGGTTTATCTTTTGTAGGAAACAGCTCAAAATTGCCTGATTCCGACTTCCTTCCCCTCGACACTGAAAAGGACAGCGATTACGACGAACTTTTTAAATCTACATTTTCCAAAGCACCCCACGCCGACAGCAAACCAGCAATTTCTGCTAGAACCGAAGAAATAGAATCTAACAGCGATTCATCGAGTGACGATAACTTAATGGTGCAATATGGCGCACAACGCATTTCGTCACGTCGGAGCACGCAAAGAAGACAAGCAGAAAAACCGGACTTGGATAAAAACGATCAGGCGCTGGAGAAGATTGGCTCTGGTTTTAAGAAACGACCGCTGTCTTTGTCGAAAAGTTCAAAGGCCAAGAAGGCTCGCCGTCGCACTAGCGATTCTGCTAGTGACGAAAGCGATGAATTGACGATAGTCTGTCACTTGTGCAGCAAGAAAATACCAAAGGAGCTTTATGAAAAACACGCCGAAGAGGAATTAGAGGAAAGGAAAAGGTCAAAAAAAGTTGTTAAACCAACAGAGGAAGGTAAGAAACCTTTGGTCTTCGAGCGTCATTAAATTTCGTGGGCAGCTAGTTCTTTGATTTGTGATTTCGAGGTGAAAATGATAAAATAATAATAATAATAATAATAATACCAACTTTATTCATTCAATACAATGAAAGGGAGAGATACAGAGGTTATCCCTATACGAAGGTATCCGCTCGGATGTTATTGATCTAGAGTCGATTTTGATGAGGGAGGAAAATCGGAGTACCCAGAGAAAACCCCTCGGAGTCAGATTGAGATCGACTGAAACTCAGCCCACATACGACCTCGAGGCCAGGGTTGAACCTGGGTCGCAGAGGTGGGAGGTGCGGTTGATAACCACTACGCCACCCTGACTCCCCTGGTGTCAGTGTAATTCAGTCACCTTGTCTGTGAGGGCTGCCGATGTCCTTTTTTTTAAAATGCAAACTTCCCTATTTTCGTGTCACTCAGCTGATTAGTTCTCGCATCCTATTTACGTAATGTGGAGCTTAAACATGCATGCAAAGGTTTTGAGACGCGGACGCAACAGGAAGTGAGCTGTTTTCCCTTTTTAACATGTCTTCACACAACTACATCTGTATTGTTAAGTATCTCTTCTCCATTAGAGATGATACGTTAAAATCTGAGACATTACTGTCCTGGGGCCCGTTTCTCGGTAGTCCCGAAACTTTACGGGCCATTTTTGGGTGTCGTAATTCGCTTTGTATCTCAAGAACGGAGAGGACATAAGTCATCAAACTTCACAGTCATTTTTATTTTTGTTACCTTGAAAACATGTTAAAACAAAAAAAGCGGTTGGCAGTTTCACAAATGGCTTTTCGGGCCCGAAACGTTTTCGGGACTTTCGAGAAACGGGCTCCTGGCACGCGAAAAGTTCACTTCCGGTTGCCGTCCCGCGTCTCAAAAATGTGGCGGACCCCAGGACCCGTTTCTCGAGAATCCCGAAAACTTTTCTGGCCCGGTAAGCCATTTACCATCTGCTTGTTTTGATGAGCTGGTCTTTTGACATGTTTTCGAGTTAACAGAAAGGGAAATGAACGTGAAATTTGATGACTTCTCCGTTCTTGAGATACAGAGGGAATTGTGGCGCCCCAAAAGTCTTCGGGACTTGCGAGAAACGGGCCTCAGATCTCGAAAAAACGACGGCATCGAGCAACCTATTGTTTTCACCCTCCTTTACACAGACGTAAGGAGACTACTTCCAGTAGATCAACATGACTTTTCTGTTAAGCGCGTTAATGAAACAAGTTACATTCAGTCTCGATGCCTATCATTTTGCAGTTCACTTTATTGAACCCAACTATTGTGCTATGTCCAAGCGGTCAGTTCACATTGCAACCAGGCTGACAATCATGCATGCTTTGATGCTGGCAGGTTTGAAGATGGAGTTACCATACGCACGCTTTGTCTCTGCGGACCTATAATATTTTCGTCATTATGTGAGCGGTAACAAAGGGTAGTGGTAGTAGTAGTGGTAGTAGTAGTAGTAGTAGCGGTAGCGGTAGCGGTAGCAGTAGCGGTAGCGGTAGCGGTAGTGGTAGGGGTAGTAGTAGCGGTAGCGGTAGTGGTAGTGGTAGTTGTTGTTTCACGGTGCATACCATTTAGCCAAAATATCCCGAATTTTGCTTTGAGGTCAAATGGAATGGCAATTTTCCGGAAGATCTTTACGGAAAATGTGGACAACCTTCAGAGGTAGTCATTTCGTATACTCAGAAAACCTATCCTAACTTGATCTAACAACGAACGTTGAAAGTGGAACCTCGAATCGTTTGTGGACGTATATATTCAGCTGTAAAAACACATTGTTCGAGTTTTCGATTACTAGTTAGGAAAGTACATAAGCAGTGCTCTATCTACGTAACAGAAGAAATTTGAATGTATATATATATATGTATATTTTATTATTTTAGTTGTCATCGTGAAAGAGCAGGGAGAACAACAGAAAAGACTCGACCAGCAAAGGTAAGACAAACTTGTAATAATATTTTTTTGAACGGCTGGGTTTTTTCAACGGTTCAGTGTTAGAGCGGTTTTCAATTGAGTGTCGAAAGTAATTAGCGAATTGCTTTCGTTTTGCATTACTTCACTTTTTCAACCAATCAGAAGTGAAACCAAAACCAATCGCGGCTCGCGCGTGCACATTTTCCCGCGCTTTGTGTCGGCTACGTGTAATTGCTTCGAGTTTTGATTGGTTTACTGGATTGTCTCCGTCCTTTTTGATTGGTCAAAGTAATGACTTTGGTTTTGGTTTTACGACACTCGATTGAAACTTCCATTGAGTTGTGAATTTCAATTTGTGTTTTGCTCTAGGGTTTCCAGAAGAAAGAGAGCACGGGAAGATACTCCTCCCTCACAAAGCTCTGGGACAGAACAGAGAGACACCGAACAAAACGAAAATGAAATCGACTGGGACGCAGTTAGTAATTCACCCATCAAATGCTTCCAGTTTACAGAAAACAGCTCAAGCGCTGTGGACTTTGAAAATCAGTTTGAACATCTTAAGAAATCAAAGAGAGGCGGAAGACGGGGAAATTCCGAAAAATACGGAGGGTCCGGTACCCGTCGGGGACACGGACAGTTTGGTACCCGTGAGGATTGTAGTAGTTCCGGAAGTCGTGGGGAGCACGGGGATTTTGGTAACAGGGGACGTTATAGAGGGTCGTATAAAAAAGTGTATGGGCGGGGACGGGGAAAAAACTATGGAAGGAAGTTCAGAGGATACCGTGGGAAGAAGTGACGCGTGATTCTAGGGAACTTTGCGTATGTTGTACATTTAAGTAAGGTGTTGCACAGTCCCGACCAAACGATCAGTAGTTTCGCCGAACGTCGTGTTGAAGGAGCGTATTTGTTAACTTTCTAGTTAAAAGGTTTTTTCCCTCGTGTTTGATTATGTTTACCAAACACAGCATTGGACGAAAATCTTTCATCGTTACTTGGAGACTTCGACCTTGTGAGCAAGACCGTTCCTCTAATGGAGTTTGGTCGGAGAACAAAGTCGGCAGTTTGAGAAGCAGGTGGGGAAATGTTTGTGGTATTTGGATCTCTCCTACATTCTTTTCATTTGTATCCAAGGACGAAAATGAAGGAATCATCCGTGAATGACTGTAGGGTAGACAAGTGCTACGGGGGGAAATAAAGAAACAGGGGAATGGTTGGAGTGTGACCGGGTTTTTAAATTTTACGCGTATAAAGGTATTTTAAAATGTACGCAACATAAGGAAGTTTGATGTCATATGAACTTACCACAGCGTTTTTCGTTAGGAAAATCTTGTATTTCTTGTGATCGACAGTCCCTGCGGCCCATTCGAACGTGTCATGAAATTTGATTCCGATGATATGAAGAAAACTTTATTGCAACGGAAATGAAGAGTGCCGAAACCGGAGGTTTTCTTCCAATGAAACCGGAATGGGGTCATCATCAGGACTTCCCGATATTTGCCTGGTTTGCAATGATGAAGGTTTCATAAGATCAACGAAGTTCCGTTTCGATCGAAAAATAACCTCTCTAGAATTCACATATTCTGTGGGCCACAATTATTTGCTCTTCCTCTTTGTAACTCTAATTTTCTTTTTGAAGTAAACGAGGAAAATATGGGTTAGTAAATTATTGGTAGGAAATCATCCACAGAAAAAATGAAATAAAAGTAGCACCCGTCTGAGTGCTCAAAAGTTCGCGGGAACAGGTTAAAAATACATTCATTCTAGAAAAACTTGTGTCATTCAGAAATTCTTGCGATCTGGGTGGAGCGAAGTAAGCGCACGATTCTACTATTGCTACTGCCACTGCCACTTCAAATTATGCTGGAAAATTTGAGCATTATGCCTTTGAGTGTCACTCCTAAAATCATAGCATTATGCTCGTGCCCCAGCATTATGCTCAAAGATGCTGGTTGAAATTTTCGCGAAATAGTAGCCTCTGTACAGCCGCCCGCTCTCCGAAAAAAATCGAAAAGGAGCGTCTGTGATTTACCGTTGATAATCGTGTTCCGGAATAATTTTGCAGACATTATTAAGTGACCTACGCTGA